>NC_056745.1:645231369-645372383 GCF_019279795.1 Protopterus annectens | reverse complement strand
GAAATTTTTTGGGGGAAAAATAGTTACGAATTTTTCCTTCCTTTGGAGGGAGGGGAAACCGGAAACTTTAATAGAGGCGGGAATTATGAAAGTAAATTGGTGGGGGAAAAATAGTTACGAATTTTTCTTTCCTTTGGAGGGAGGGGAAACCGGAAACTTTAATAGAGGAGGGAATTATGAAAGTAAATTTTTTGGGGAAAAATAGTTACGAATTTTTCCTTCCTTTGGAGGGAGGGGAAACCGGAAACTTTAATAGAGGCGGGAATTATGAAAGAAAGATTTAAAAACGGAAAAATAGTTACGAATTTTTCCTTCCTTTGGGGGGAAAATTGGGTCCGGAAACTTTAATAGAGGCGGGCCAATTGGGAACCCAGAAATTTTTTGGGGGAAAAATAGTTACGAATTTTTCCTTCCTTTGGGGGGAAAATTGGGTCCGGAAACTTTAATAGAGGCGGGGCCAATTGGGAACCCAGAAATTGGTGGGGGAAAAATAGTTACGAATTTTTCCTTCCTTTGGGGGGAAAATTGGGTCCGGAAATTTAAATTAGGGGGGCCCAAGTTAGTAAACCCCTGTTGGTGGGGAAAAAATAGTTACGAATTTTTCCTTCCTTTGGAGGGGAAAATTGGGAACCGGGAAATTTAAATTAGGCGGGGCCAATTAGTAACCCAGAAATTTGGGTGGAGGGAAAAATAGTTACGAATTTTTCTTTCCTTTGGAGGGGAAAATTGGGAACCGGGAAATTTAAATTAGGCGGGCCAATTAGTAACCCAGAAATTGGTGGAGGGAAAAATAGTTACGAATTTTTCCTTCCTTTGGGGGGGAAATATGGAACCGGGAAATTTAAATTAGGCGGGCCCAAGTTAGTAAACCCCTGTTGGAGGGAAAAATAGTTACGAATTTTTCTTTCCTTTGGAGGGGAAAATTGGGAACCGGGAAATTTAAAGCGGAAATTAGTAACCCAGAAATTGGTGGAGGGAAAAATAGTTACGAATTTTTCTTTCCTTTGGAGGGGAAAATTGGGAACCGGGAAATTTTAAATTAGGAGGGCCAATTAGTGCAATTGTTGGAGGGAAAAATAGTTACGAATTTTTCCTTCCTTTGGAGGGGAAAATTGGGAACCGGGAAATTTAATTAGGCGGGCAATTATTTGCAATTGTTGGATGGGAATCAAATGAGATTATGCTAGAACTTTTCCGTTCCTTGGATGGGAGAATATAGGTAACCAGGAAACTTTCAATCACTGCAGGCAGGGCCAAGTTAGTCCGACACCAGTAAGATGTAAGGTAGGACGGGAATCAAATGAGATTATGCTAGAACTTTTCCGTTCCTTGGATGGGAGAATATAGGTAACCAGGAAACTTTCAATCACTGCAGGCAGGGCCAAGTTAGTCCGACACCAGTAAGATGTAAGGTAGGACGGGAATCAAATGAGATTATGCTAGAACTTTTCCGTTCCTTGGATGGGAGAATATAGGTAACCAGGAAACTTTCAATCACTGCAGGCAGGGCCAAGTTAGTCCGACACCAGTAAGATGTAAGGTAGGATGGGAATCAAATGAGATTATGCTAGAACTTTTCCGTTCCTTGGATGGGAGAATATAGGTAACCAGGAAACTTTCAATCACTGCAGGCAGGGCCAAGTTAGTCCGACACCAGTAAGATGTAAGGTAGGACGGGAATCAAATGAGATTATGCTAGAACTTTTCCGTTCCTTGGATGGGAGAATATAGGTAACCAGGAAACTTTCAATCACTGCAGGCAGGGCCAAGTTAGTCCGACACCAGTAAGATGTAAGGTAGGATGGGAATCAAATGAGATTATGCTAGAACTTTTCCGTTCCTTGGATGGGAGAATATAGGTAACCAGGAAACTTTCAATCACTGCAGGCAGGGCCAAGTTAGTCCGACACCAGTAAGATGTAAGGTAGGACGGGAATCAAATGAGATTATGCTAGAACTTTTCCGTTCCTTGGATGGGAGAATATAGGTAACCAGGAAACTTTCAATCACTGCAGGCAGGGCCAAGTTAGTCCGACACCAGTAAGATGTAAGGTAGGACGGGAATCAAATGAGATTATGCTAGAACTTTTCCGTTCCTTGGATGGGAGAATATAGGTAACCAGGAAACTTTCAATCACTGCAGGCAGGGCCAAGTTAGTCCGACACCAGTAAGATGTAAGGTAGGACCGGAATCAAATGAGATTATGCTAGAACTTTTCCGTTCCTTGGATGGGAGAATATAGGTAACCAGGAAACTTTCAATCACTGCAGGCAGGGCCAAGTTAGTCCGACACCAGTAAGATGTAAGGTAGGGCGGGAATCAAATGAGATTATGCTAGAACTTTTCCGTTCCTTGGATGGGAGAATATAGGTAACCAGGAAACTTTCAATCACTGCAGGCAGGGCCAAGTTAGTCCGACACCAGTAAGATGTAAGGTAGGACGGGAATCAAATGAGATTATGCTAGAACTTTTCCGTTCCTTGGATGGGAGAATATAGGTAACCAGGAAACTTTCAATCACTGCAGGCAGGGCCAAGTTAGTCCGACACCAGTAAGATGTAAGGTAGGAAATCAAATGAGATTATGCTAGAACTTTTCCGTTCCTTGGATGGGAGAATATAGGTAACCAGGAAACTTTCAATCACTGCAGGCAGGGCCAAGTTAGTCCGACACCAGTAAGATGTAAGGTAGGACGGGAATCAAATGAGATTATGCTAGAACTTTTCCGTTCCTTGGATGGGAGAATATAGGTAACCAGGAAACTTTCAATCACTGCAGGCAGGGCCAAGTTAGTCCGACACCAGTAAGATGTAAGGTAGGACGGGAATCAAATGAGATTATGCTAGAACTTTTCCGTTCCTTGGATGGGAGAATATAGGTAACCAGGAAACTTTCAATCACTGCAGGCAGGGCCAAGTTAGTCCGACACCAGTAAGATGTAAGGTAGGACGGGAATCAAATGAGATTATGCTAGAACTTTTCCGTTCCTTGGATGGGAGAATATAGGTAACCAGGAAACTTTCAATCACTGCAGGCAGGGCCAAGTTAGTCCGACACCAGTAAGATGTAAGGTAGGACGGGAATCAAATGAGATTATGCTAGAACTTTTCCGTTCCTTGGATGGGAGAATATAGGTAACCAGGAAACTTTCAATCACTGCAGGCAGGGCCAAGTTAGTCCGACACCAGTAAGATGTAAGGTAGGACGGGAATCAAATGAGATTATGCTAGAACTTTTCCGTTCCTTGGATGGGAGAATATAGGTAACCAG
Source organism: Protopterus annectens (assembly GCF_019279795.1). Taxonomy (NCBI): domain Eukaryota; kingdom Metazoa; phylum Chordata; order Ceratodontiformes; family Protopteridae; genus Protopterus; species Protopterus annectens. The sequence goes on along the minus strand of NC_056745.1, from coordinate 645,369,112 downwards.
GAAACTTTCAATCACTGCAGGCAGGGCCAAGTTAGTCCGACACCAGTAAGATGTAAGGTAGGACGGGAATCAAATGAGATTATGCTAGAACTTTTCCGTTCCTTGGATGGGAGAATATAGGTAACCAGGAAACTTTCAATCACTGCAGGCAGGGCCAAGTTAGTCCGACACCAGTAAGATGTAAGGTAGGACGGGAATCAAATGAGATTATGCTAGAACTTTTCTGTTCCTTGGATGGGAGAATATAGGTAACCAGGAAACTTTCAATCACTGCAGGCAGGGCCAAGTTAGTCCGACACCAGTAAGATGTCAGGTAGGACGGGAATCAAATGAGATTATGCTAGAACTTTTCCGTTCCTTGGATGGGAGAATATAGGTAACCAGGAAACTTTCAATCGCTGCAGGCAGGGCCAAGTTAGTCCGACACCAGTAAGATGTAAGGTAGGACGGGAATCAAATGAGATTATGCTAGAACTTTTCCGTTCCTTGGATGGGAGAATATAGGTAACCAGGAAACTTTCAATCACTGCTGGCAGGGCCAAGTTAGTCCGACACCAGTAAGATGTAAGGTAGGACGGGAATCAAATGAGATTATGCTAGAACTAAGAGTAAGCACGCCAGGACAGGAGCTAGCAGCAGCCAGAGACCCTGAAGGTAAGGAGCAGAAAAAGGAGACAGAGAAGGTCCTCCCCTCACTTAATGGCAGTACCACCTCCACAGAGTCTTGCAGTGTGGTTCTGGAAGATGAGACACTGCTAGGGTTGTCAACTGTCCGGAATTCTTCAGGACTGCCTGGAATTAAGGGACACTGTCCAGAAAATGGAGGCTTCCTTTTCCGGACAGCATATTGTCTGGAAAAAATAAAATTGTTTATCTATAGGAGACCATTTTCTTTGAGTGTAGATTTTTTTCTTTATGCCTGTGCCTTCCAGTTTATCAGTTTGAATAGAGGGTTTTCAGCAACCCCCTATTGTTATAGATCTCCAAAATGTTTTGTTCTGCTCTCACTGATTCACACATGAAAATGGCTTTCTGTAAACTATTGTCTGAATTGTTTGTATTGTGATTGAGCACAGTTTCAGTGTGAATGGGGGTGGTGGTGGATTTCCCACACCTGCTCCCCCAGCCTCCGCTGTAGCTAAATAGAAAGTTAGTCCAATGTATGCAAGGGTGAAAACAGCACTAGAAATGCTATGTCATTTTCAATAACAAGTTATAGTGCAATAAGTACATTGCCTTCATCTTCATCTCCTTCATCTGGTGCTATTCAGCGAGAGAGAGTAAACTGTTGTAGTATTGTAGTTGGAATGGATCCTTCTCGAACCAGCAGTGTACAAGTAAATATTGGCTGCTGTAAATTCAAATTATTTTACAGCTCTGAATTTAAGTTAATATCCATATATACTCAAACGGTGGTGGTGCTGCGGTAGCGTTGCCGCCTCACAGTAAGACATTGTCCTGTTCGATTCTCAGCTAGAGTGTCTTCTGTGTGAAGACATGCGTGAATGGGCATACCTTCGTTGAAGGTTGTGCGTCAGGGCTGGCAACTCGGCATGTAAAAATTTACTGCCAATCATTAACGGACCAGAGTTCCGCTGTGGCGACCCCTAACTGGGAAAAGCCAAAAGACACAAACAAACACAAACAAATCAGTAGTAGTGTGGGGCCACTTTAACTCACTGAAAATGTGACGGTCTCATATTTATTTGTATTTTCTGCAATGGTATTACTATGATGATTCCCCCTTATACATACTACATTTTTAAATATTGCTTATTTTTCTAGGAAAGGCGGCTAAGGGTGGTGGAGAAATTGGGGAAGCTGCCCAAGCAGGTAGAAGAGGACAAATCCAAGATGCAGTAGGTTTTACAAGAAACAGGCCATTGCAAGTGGTTCAATGTGTAGATGGGCTTCAGCTTCATCTCCATGATGAGCCTAGAGGGTATCCCCCCTGATGCCCCTGTTGATGTCTTCATGCACCAAGTAAGAGGGGGCCACCCCAATTTACCTAACTTGTTCTTCAGTGTCTTACTGTGGAATTAAAAAAAACTTAAAAGAGCCAGCCAGTGGTTTGTTTGTTGTACCCGCTAAAAACCCAAGCACTGTCTGAGCTGCTGGTTGGTGGATTTTAACCAGTGATATTTACACGTAGCAACATGCATCCAGATATTTGGGCTGTCCTGAGGAGAGCCCTGTTTAGGTGTAACTGTTTCCATCAATATCATACAGCATTGAACTAGCCAATTGGAATAAAGCTGGACAACTAAGGGCTGCTGGGTAAACATGGCAACTCCTTGTAACTAACTGGTAGTGTTGCTTAACTATGGGTGATGATGTTTCTGATTTGTAGGTAATATATATACACATATATATATATATATATATATATATATATATATATATATATAGATATATATATATATATATTTTTAAATTCTCCTTATCAACCCTGGTAGATTTTGGAAGAGCCTAACATATTGAGACTGTAACAACTTGTATTGCATTTTTTAATTTGAAGCATTATGGGAGGCTAAGTTGTCGCATGACTGCAAGTAACATATATTCATACAGAATCCACATCCAACAGTATTTACGTAAAATGCGTTTTTGTACAAATATTCTGCTGGGGATCTCGAAGCATGGGAAGACTCCCTCAACAGAAGTATGATGTGTCAGCACATAACACAATGTGCTTTATGTGTGCTTATACAAGGAGGGTGTTTTCCTTTATTTGATGATTCACAATTACTAAATTAAAATATAAGGAAAGTACAAGGACCCCAAAAAAGGAATCCACAACAAGTAAAAAAGGCAAACAGGTCCACCACAGGAATAGAGTCACAATAAGGCTAAGACCACTGAAAATGTAGGAAGCAGTTTAATCCACGACTGAGCGCTTTCACCAGAAACCTGGTATCATCAGAGTCAAAAACAATTCATACACACCCAGCATGTTCTTATATACAATAAAAAAGCAATTAATCAATTATCATTCCTTAATTGAAGTAACATCCTTAAAGGTGAACTGAGCAGGAATCAAATACATTTCTAAAAAGGCATATGTATAATTCCTTCTTTGATGTAAACAAATAAAAAATATAAATATATACACAAAAGTAAATGTAATGATATAAAAAATATATATATATATATATGTTGTATATGAATATATTTCATATCTTAATAACAAACCTAACCTAACTAGAAATATAAATCACAGTGTATGAAATGTAATAAAACATGTTTACAGAATAAATTTTAAAAAATAATGATAGTCACAAAAATATTATTCAAAATATAAACAATAATGTATCAAATTCAGATGCTTGGTGTTTCCTTATACAAGACTGATCAGGGTAATTATAATTGTAACCATGCAACATTAACTTCTTGTTACTGCAACCACCAGGAAGATGTATATGAAACATAATGTTAGACAGTCATCCAAAAAGTTAATTCTAATCTAAATAAAATTAGATCTATATTTTAACAAAGGTTTTAAAGAAATACTTTCGTTGATCCCTGGATGTTTAGTAGCATTTAGCCTGATCTGCCATTCCATTTCACGGAGTGCAACAAGATTATCAACATCTCCGAATGCATCAGATTTAATTTTGTCCACTACAAAAAATAAAAATTTTTTGAATTCGTGACAAGTCCTACTATGTAAATAAAGGGCATTGTGGTCATCCTTTCTTCTAATGGAACCACAATGCTCCCTAATTCTCTCTTTTAAACATCTTGTAGTCTTGCCCACGTAAAAGGCATCGCAGGTCATACACGATGCAACGTATACACAAAACTTAGTGGCACAATTGCATCTCCCAGGGCATGCAATAGAACGACCATAGCCCGCCACCATAAGGTTGGAACCAACTGCTATAAATCTGCACCATTTACAACTACCACATTTGTTCATTGTTGATCTCACATGGTTATCACTTCTTCTCTCTAATATATCCTTCAAATTGTTTCCCCTACTAAAAATTATTACAGGGGCATCACCCAAAATAGATTTTAGATTTTCACTTAGAAAATAATCCCATAACATTTTTACATTTGTACAGATTTCCAAGGAAATATCATTATATTTCAAGATGAATTTAGGCCTTTCTTTATCTATACCCACGTTGTTGTTGTCACTGTTCAACCCATGTGAAACTAATTCCTTAACCCCTGTTTTCAAAATTGGGGAATATTTACTTCTCCTCTTTTTATTTTTAAAAAAAATTTTTATTTTTTGTAGTGGACAAAATTAAATCTGATGCATTCGGAGATGTTGATAATCTTGTTGCACTCCGTGAAATGGAATGGCAGATCAGGCTAAATGCTACTAAACATCCAGGGATCAACGAAAGTATTTCTTTAAAACCTTTGTTAAAATATAGATCTAATTTTATTTAGATTAGAATTAACTTTTTGGATGACTGTCTAACATTATGTTTCATATACATCTTCCTGGTGGTTGCAGTAACAAGAAGTTAATGTTGCATGGTTACAATTATAATTACCCTGATCAGTCTTGTATAAGGAAACACCAAGCATCTGAATTTGATACATTATTGTTTATATTTTGAATAATATTTTGTGACTATCATTATTTTTAAAATTTATTCTGTAAACATGTTTTATTACATTTCATACACTGTGATTTATATTTCTAGTTAGGTTAGGTTTGTTATTAAGATATGAAATATATTCATATACAACATATATATATATATATATTTTTTATATCATTACATTTACTTTTGTGTATATATTTATATTTTTTATTTGTTTACATCAAAGAAGGAATTATACATATGCCTTTTTAGAAATGTATTTGATTCCTGCTCAGTTCACCTTTAAGGATGTTACTTCAATTAAGGAATGATAATTGATTAATTGCTTTTTTATTGTATATAAGAACATGCTGGGTGTGTATGAATTGTTTTTGACTCTGATGATACCAGGTTTCTGGTGAAAGCGCTCAGTCGTGGATTAAACTGCTTCCTACATTTTCAGTGGTCTTAGCCTTATTGTGACTCTATTCCTGTGGTGGACCTGTTTGCCTTTTTTACTAAATTAAAATATGAATGATTTTATCTACAGTAGGGTGACAATTACACAAAACGTGAGGCAAAATAAAAACTCTTCAAGAAGTGTTATAGGACTGCATTGTTGTCTTTCAGTTTTTTTTTTTTTTTTTTGGAAAAGTTGCCTTTGCAGGAAAGTGGTCACTCTGTTTGACCTCAAAATATGTTGTGTAAACATGGGAGAAAAGTAATTCATTGAATATGAGGTGAATACATTTAATAGTTTTGAGTCCAGCTGTAAGTAGTGCAGGTACTTTGGTTAACTGGCAGAATGGTGAAGGTATGGGAGAGAATTAAGGAAACATCAACAGATCACAGAATGTCCATTGGTAGGCACTTGCTGAATGTGCTGGAAAAGGGTATGCATGCTGTTTTTAAACTTTTGAGTTGTACATTTTGTGGGCAAGTGTATCAATATGTTTGCATCAGGGTACATTTAGGATTAGTGACCTCCTGAGGAGTTTGAAATATACCAACATTTGTTTGATGGATGAGGCAGTGTTAGTTTGGGTTTCAAAGTCTAAAACAGATCAAGCTTGTATAGAGCAGTAAGTAATCTTGGAGAGAAGTTGTGAACCAATTTTATGTCCTGTGCAATAATTTTTTTCTCTGAAGAAGGTAACTGTGACTAATCATGATGACTTTGTTTTTCATTTTGTGGCTGGTAAGCCAGTGTTGGCTAATCATTTTAAAGTAGTTTTGAAAAGAGCTTTGTTTAGTCATGGCATTATTATACAGAAGGTAACATTTGTTAAATTATTGTGTGTGAAAAAATGAGTTCAAATCTTGTATTTGGCAAAGTACTGTACAATACAGTAGCATATATATTGTAAAAATTACTTTATCATAATCACTTGATCATTTCTGTTCAATCTCAACATTATTAAGCAACATTTTGCATGTCAGGTACCAAAATTACGCACATTTTGTTTTCATGTACATGTCTAGAATTTTGACATGAAAAGTTCATAACCCTAGGCAGAGCTAAACAAACCTCAGAGAGTTTCAAGCGCTAGTGCTCCAGGTATGTAGTCCTGTTTCATTGTATCAATAGCTGCAAGTCCTCCTTACTTCTTCGCTAGTCTAAACTTCATTAAATTTGTCTGATTTATGTTATAGAGTTAGATCAGAAATCCAACAAGCCTGGCATAAGATATGGCCAGGGATAGTCATTTTTCTTATGTTTATAGTTGTAAATATATCAGTTGATTGTGTGGTTGTGATGCTAAATCATATTTACACTGCATTTATTTTCTTTAGTGGATTCACAGGTGATTATTTACCTGGTGCCAGCACTGTGGAACTGTTCCCACTTGATACTGGAAGATCAATAGCCCCTGATAATGATGGAGAGGATGAGCTAGCATGGTCAGGTGTACAGAGTGTGTGTTTGACTCAGGGAGTATAACCCCACACCAAGCATGGACAAATACACTACAGCTGCAGATACCCAGGACACAAACATCAGGTTGATGTGGACACTATAGATCAGGGAAGTATGATGGCTCCCAGCAGACAAATGTCTGAATCTGTCTGTAGTACTCATGGGTAGGGAGGTCCACACAGGGAGTGGGTAATGGTGCTAGCTGGAGATATGATTACTGGCCTCATCCTGAAGTTAGTGTCAGGAACTGCAACCCAACATATTTGCACTGTCATTGTGGAGGCATAGACTATTGATTCTACAGTCATGTCAGAGATAGGGAGGACGATCCAGGCTGTGCATGCTGACCTATGACAGTGCATGTCCTGTATGTTTGATTCCTTGGATAGATTGACTCACACACTGTACCTTCTTCTCTGAGTTGTTTGGGAAGGGCAAGAATCCATTCTTGCAGTTGGTCATCTACTACATCCACAAATGTTAGCCAACATCATCATGGACATGTGAGATGGCTAATATTTTTGGATGTAGCAGAGATATTAGCCAACATCACCATGGACAGGTGAGATCCCACTTCTGCAATCCTAGCAATTCCACAGCAACATTGGTTGTGGAGGTGTCTGCTCCCAGAAGAAGGCATCCCCATATTCATGGCCATCATCATGCTGGCACATTTAGTAGATGCTGGTCCAGGTCATGTAGCACACCAACGTCTAGCCAGGGGTCATGGTACAGTCAGTACAACAGCTGGCAGAGCCAGCTCTAATGGGTGGGAGCATGTACAAGAAGCTGAACCCTCAGTCATTCATGTTTTTGGACCTGTCCAGTATGCTGAGCATCAGTGTTGCTCTGCTGAGTCTGTGTCCCCAAAGACGCATAGAGGCGATTAAACAGACCCCAGCACATCATAGACATTTACTGACCCTGGCCCTTTCCGACATTAATTCTCACTATACCAGTCCTGACAGTTTCCTTACAAGCTTTATTTGACATTTCCATAATAAACAATATGTACAATAATATGTTTCATGGAGTCAGCATACAATATATATGCCATAAACTCACCACACTTTCAGCGCTAAAAACATATTACAGAATTTTAAAATACAAACCTTTAGTATTCTATGAGTCCTATTTGTTCCATATAGCTACTGTTCAGTGGATACCCTCTAATAATTCATAGAGATTCCATTTTTGCCTAATACTCTTACTACAGATTCCAACAAAGTTCTCCAGCTGGTATTTTTGAATCTCCTCTGCTGTACTCAGTAAATCATTAATTTTTAGCTGATCGTGGGATTTCTATCTCCTAGTGATACACTTTTTGGCCACTAAAAGAACCAAGCTAATGAGTCTAGTTCTCCTCTTATATCTATCTAACTATGAGACCCAACCTAACAAAAATGTACTCTCAACCAGGGTAAAAATCACTTCCTGGTGATATTTAATAACCATTGTAAGCCCTTTTTGAAGTGATCCAGTGCCCTGTACCCCCCCCCCCAGAACATGTGCTTCTAGTCGTTATCATTGCCATGTGTACATCTCTCCAGTAGACCCTATTTACCTGGGGAATGATACTGCTTAACCTTGCTGAGGTATAAAAATACCAGTGTAAACACTTCCACCAAAGTATTCCAAATGTTCTCAACTTTTTGACTTATCTGAGGGCTAAACATACATCCTTCCAGTGTTGGGATAAAATTATCACATCTAATGTTCTCTCCCATATTTTCTTTAACTCCCACCTCCACTTCCTTAAGTTATCCATTATAGACTGATAAGCATGACAGAGTTAACCTCCTTTTTCTCCCTTGCTCATTTCTGGGCTGTATTAAAAAAATGACCAAATGGGGAAGTTGGTCATCTTACCCATAAGCTCTCATCCTCTTGTGCCATTCATCTTTTAAACTAAGGTAAAATAACTAATACCTATTTGTCCTAAATTTCTTTCTAGTTTCCTCCCATTCCATGATTTTATTGGAGTTAACTCCACCTGCCTACTACCCCAAATATACCTAACCTCTGTATTCTGCCCACTTACAAAGCCCATGATATGGTACCCAAATGAGAGAATCTCCCTGCTCCATTCCCGGTATTCCTGATTACTTAACTATGCTTTCACTACTTTATATACATGTAGAAAAGTCAAAAACATCTAGGTATATTATCAAAGGCCAACAAAGAGGAGATAGGGTAGATGTAATGTTTTTAAATCAACACGCACTAGTTGAGCAGTTATGCAATTTTAATATGTACATTTTCTTATTTATTGAGTTTATGAAATAGATTAAATGTTTTTATGAATTATTAGGTAATAGGTGATATGAGTATTTAATTTAATTGCATATGCATTTTTATAGTCATTATAACATTTAGTTGTTTTTAGGAATATGAATGTAAGCAGACTTAATTGGTTTATTTAATTGGCATATTCAACGCAATCATGTTGCTTAGAAACTTTTAATGCTTTTTCAGTTGATTGGATGAAACTGTTACAAGGTGTTTAAAAGCTGGTTAGAGTTTTTACTTTGATAATAGGTCTGAAGAAGTTACATGCGAAAGTGCTTACCTGTTCTTTATTTTTACTGTTTTATTAAAGTTTTGGAACCACCTCTACTGTGAACAACTGGTGTGTTTTTGACTTTTCTACGTTGCTGTGTTTTACATACCAGTTGATCTTTTCCCCTACATCGTTTTACTGTTTGGAATTATATTTGCTTGTTTGCTGTTTGAGGAAACATGGCAGAAGGTGCTGCAGTTATCATTGAACTGGAACAGAATTCACAGAGCAGAATTGCTGGTGGAAATAATTGTTTGTTTGACTTCTTGAAGGGGGAAGAGAATCCCTTACTGAGTGAACAATTCAGTGCTGAAACCAGCGATGGGAATGAGGCTTTGGAGGATCTTAGAGCACATTGTGAATCTATAAGGAATCTAGAAAATGATTTATACCGTTTAAAACGACTGTAGTGCCAGAGATTCCATATGGAAGCTTATCTGACTCTTAAAGTTATACCTAGAGGTTTGAGAATTTTTGTTATGCCTACCTATGGGGAACAACATCCACAACTATTAGCCCAGTGGCAGAAGTTGAATCTCGAGACAAGTTTCGCATACATGCGACTGCTGATCGAATATTTTACACCGATTGAGAAAGAACTTATAAACCAGATACAGATAATGCAGGATGATATATATTTGAAATTTCCCACAGCCCTGGTAGACATTAAGGTCAGTGAAGTCACTGATCAAGTTCTTACATATGAACGGAAATTGCTTGCTCAAAAGAAGAAAAAAATACATGACACTAATGATTTCACGAACAATAATGTCTTTACATGGCCAAGAGAAAGGAATGATACAAACATGAATGAATGTTTTAACCCTGCCCAAAATTGACATGAACAGTATGTACAAAGGGGAAGGGTTAATTCTAATAAGAACAGCCCTGACACGTCTAAAGTTCTGAGTCAGGTGCCTACGTCAAACATGACTGTTATAGCCTCTAGTAGCAGCAGAGAGGAACTGGCAACAGTGGGGTTATCTAATGCCTCAATACAGAACGTGGAAGTTACAGGAACTTTGAGTAAGGCAAAAATAATGCATAATGAAGAACCTGTGGTACGTAGGAAAGAAATGGAAGGAGCACAAACACAGGTTTTTCCAAATTTACCATTGCCCTACCGACAAAACAGGAAACGATCGGTAGAAGGTTTGGACAACCGTCCCAAGAACAAACGGAGGTTTACAGGGTTAGAACTGGGCATGAACACATTAACATTGATGTGGAAACAGGATTAAGTGATTTAGTTTGGAATATTTCGAGCAGAGTATTGAATGACATGGAATTGCAGGTACTTAACAAGGGTTTGTCTTTTATCCCTGCTCAGTGTGCTGACTTATCAGAGATATTAACTGATTTGAGACTGTATATGCGTAATGTCTCACTGAAACTTATTTTTCATGATAGTTATGAGCATGATAATACTAGAGTTAATTATATTTTTAAAAAACCTAGTAACTATGTACCTCAACAACATCCTACCAGTGAAACATTTATAAAAATGTGTGAAAAAGATATATATGAGCTGCTGAATAATGGAAAAAGAAGGAAGGGTTTTGTTAATTTATCTAGACATGAAAACCAAGCGATGTACAGTTTGCAGAATGACAGTAATATAACTATCAGACCAGCTGACAAAGGTGGTCAAATAGTTGTGATGGACAGATGTTTCTATGTGGACAGTATGAACCAGATGCTTTCAGATATTAATACATATAGGGTGATAAATAAAGATGAAATTCTGAAAATTAGTGAGTATGTCATCAGCTCACTTAGGGATTGTTTAGAGCATTTACTTATAACGATGGAGCTTTTTAATTATTTTTTGGTCGAGTACCCGAAAATACCCATTCTGAATGGTTTGCCCAAAGTGCACAAGGATGCATTACAACCTCTAAACCAAAACAGTGGTCTGAGTGCCCAAAATTAAAACTAGTAAACCTGGAATAAGGCACAAATGGAGCTCAGAAAAGAGGAGATAGGGTAGATGGAATGTTTTTAAATCAACACGCACTAGTTGAGCAGTTATGCAATTTTTATATGTACATTTTCGTATTTATTGAGTTTATGAAATAGATTAAATGTTGTTATGAATTATTAGGTAATAGGTGATATGAGTATTTAATTTAATTGCATATGCATTTTTATAGTCATTATAACATTTAGTTGTTTTTAGGAATATGAATGTAAGCAGACTTAATTGGTTTATTTAATTGACATATTCAATGCAATCATGTTGCTTAGCAACTTTTAATGCTTTTTCAATTGATTGGATGAAACTGTTACAAGATGTTTAAAAGCTGGTTAGAGTTTTACTTTGATAATAGGTCTGAAGAAGCTACACGCGAAAGCGCTTACCTGTTCTTTATTTTTACTATTTTATTAAAGTTTTGGAACCACCTCTATGGTGAACATCTGGTGTGTTTTTGACTTTTCTACGTTGCTGTGTTTTACATACCAGTTGATCTTTTCCCCTACATCATTTTGCTGTTTGGACTTTATATACATGATACCCACTTGATTAGGTTTGAATTGCACCCAAAACCTGAGTCTTCTAATCTGTACACTGTTATGGCCCTCTTTCCATTTTGAGGTGTACATTGACAGTTTCATTGCACATAATAGCTGAAGTTGTGTTGCTTCAAAATATGCTTGAAAGTTTGGAATGGTGAGTCCACACAGCTCAGAGGGTAATATCATCCTTTCCCATTTACTCCTTCACCTTTTATCTTCCCACAACTAGTCTTTCAAATCTGTATCTATCCTTTAACAGATTGCATTTTCTGGAGTATAAAAATATGATTGATCCACATACAAGACAAGGAGTACCAAGAATGTTTTTACCATCTGAACCTTGCTGTGTATATCCAGCCTTAATAATACAAATCCACTTATCTTCCTTTTCACTTTGCTTATCGTTTCTGCCCACATCTCCCTTGCTGCTTTGTCCATATTTGATTTTGGCATATTTCTCAAATACTTCACTTGAATATGTCCCCATAGGTAAAGATATTGTTGAACCAGTTTACAGGTGGAGGTGTAGTTGGAAGCAATAGCCTTCATTTTATTTACTTTAACTTTATAGTAAATGTTTCAGACTGCTTTAGTATTGAAAACAGCATTGCACACCAAACTCGGGACACTGTCTGCAAATAAAGATATTTTGCAGTCCAAGCTATACCAATTAGACCCGTTTATACTGGATCTTCTAATAATTTCAGCTAATGGTTCTATGTATACAACTAACAGCAATGGGAAAATTTTGCAGCCTTCTCTGGTGCTTCTTTATTTTCAAATGCTTGTGATTACACATGCCCATGCTAAAGTACTTTTTAATTGTGAGCACATATAGACGCTTGTGATGTCCGCTTTCTAGACCAGTAGTCAAGGAACCTGAATCCTCACCACTAACACTGGAGAGGAACATTCACTTGGAACAAAAATGGATACACCCAATATTTCCAAATGCATTTCACAGTGAAAGTTTTAGGTGACCTGCACACCTTTCCTGCCTGCTTTCTTCATTCTTACCACTAGGTGGTAGCACCTACCAACCAAAAGACGGTACAACTTTAATTTTACTTTGGCTTCTCTCCTGTGAAGCTGTCTAAATAGCTTAAGCGCCAGTATTTTTCACTGTCAACAATCTGGTAATTCACCCCCTGTACAATATAAAATAATTAAATTAAAACATCTTTTTCATTCCTGAAAATTACTTCTCCTTATCTGGCTTTACATCTACTATACCTGCTTAGCTTTCTATATCATCAGCAGTGGCTGATACTTTTTTGCTGCTGAATTTCTTTTTTTTTTTTTCTTCCCCACTCCGTTCGCCCTGTGGACTCACTCCGCTCCCCTACCCTACCCCCAAATTCCACCCACCCCCACTACCTCTAGATTTATACCCACATAGCCACTCCTACTTCCTCTCCAACTACTATACTCCTCCCCTTCCTCTTCCTATCCCCTCCCCATACACACCAGACATACACCACATATCTCCCTCCTCCTTACTCAACCCCATTACATTGCTTATCAAAACCCCAACATGCTTGTAAAATATTCATCCCTCTCAATTCAACTATTACTCCTTCTGAACCTAACCTACATCTACTATCTTACCCAGCCTAACCCCATCACCCACACCCCACTCTTACACACATTCTGCTCACTCCATACATCACAATCCTACTCATTCATCTCAATCTCCCCTGAAATATATCCCATCAACCATAATCTATGTTTTCATTACAAACTAATCTCTCCTTATAAAACCTCAACACCCACTCTACCCTCCATATCCCTCACAAATCTTTCAACACACATCACTCAAGCAAAACAATCCAAATACCTCTACTACATAATCCAACTTCTTACATCCATACTCTTATCTGGAGATATACACCCTAACCCAGGCCCAAACTCCTCCTCCTCAACATCTAAATCCATCCTACTAGCATCTCTTAATGCACAAGGCTTGGCTAACAAAATTCCAAACCTACATTCCTGGCTACTCCACAACAAACCAGACATCCTAGCCATTTCTGAAACCTGGCTAAAACCTCATATAAAAGATGCAGAGATAGTACCACCTAATTACTCTATCATCAGAACAGACAGAACCAAAAAAAGGGTGGTGGAGTAGCTCTACTCTACTCATCCTCCCTATGCATTTCTCCCTATAATAAAACCATTCCCCAGTTTGCCAGTGCAGAATTAATACTATCTCAACTTCAGTTAAACAAACACAAAAATATATGCATAGCCTCCCTTTACATTCCCCCTGGAGACAATGTCCCAGTACTTGAAGATATCCTTTCCTGGCTTTAAACTAATATCGCTAATGAAACTATTATCATGGGAGACACCAATATTAATTGGTCCTCCATTCAGTCCCCTACTCACTCCCTAAACATCAACCTGTATAACTACTCTCAACTCATCAATTCCACGACTAGGCCCTCTAAAGACTTCACTAGTGGCAACATCCTAGACTGGATCCTAGTCTCTCACCCTCACTACTACCCTGATAGTGGAACTCTTCCTGACTCCCTCAGCGACCACCTTCCCATCTTTGCTAGGCATCTTCCTTTTCCCTTACAAGTTATTCATAATTACATCACTACCCAGTGCCATAGAAACTTCAACCCAGAAGCCTTCTCTGACTCCCTAAAATCACTTAACTGGTACCCCTTAAAAACTCTACCCCTAGAAAATGCAATCGCACACTTTAATGCTACTCTCCTAAATCTTCTAGATAATCATGCTCCCTTAAAAACCAAAAGAATAAAAAACAAAACCACCTCCTGGCTAACAAAAAACACACTAACCACCATGCGACTTACAGACAAAGCCTGGACACATAACCAAAGAAACAAATCTACCTCTACCCTCAATGAGTACAAAACTCTCCGTAACTCAGTTAAAAAGCTTATCACAGCAGACCGTAAAAACTACTTCTCCTTACTTCAAAGCAGCCATAAAACGAACCCACGAAAGTTCTGGAGAGGTATAACTACCCTCTTAAAACCTGGTACAACAGAAAACCCAATCCCTTGCCCAAATGTACAAGACATTGATCTTGCCACCAAATTCAATTCTTTCTTCATAGACTCTATTTCCAAACTTACCTCTTCATTCTCTAATAACAATTCACCTCCTACTTCCACTTCTCCTCACCCATCACCCACTCCATCGTCATTCTCTCATTCCCCATCCCCTCAACCCCCTCCATTCCACATTAAACCTATCCCTATTTCCACTTCTCCTCACCCATCACCCCCTCCATCTTCATTCTCTCACTCCCCATCCTCTCAACCCCCTCCATTCTTCATTAAACCTATCCCGACTTCTTCCATAAAGAAACTCCTGCAGAAACTAAAACCATGCACCAATGCCCCTGATAACATTCCCTCATACTTCCTCAGTATAGCTGCCGAAGCCATTGCCCTCCCTATCAGTATCCTAATCAACCGCTCTATCCAAGAAGGTCTTGTTCCACAAATCTGGAAAAAAGCTTACATCATTCCCCTGCATAAAGATGGCAATAATACTAATATTACCAATTTCCGGCCCATTGCCATCCTCTCTCCCATTTCAAAAATCCTAGAGAAATGTATCCATCTTCAACTCCTTCCCTATCTCTTGGACAACAACCTATTAACTCCTACCCGACATGGATTTAGACCCAATCATAGCACCATGACTGCCCTCCTATCCTTCCTGGAAACTGTGAATAAAGCTAGAGATTTTGGCTTCACTGTATCTACCATCCTACTCGACCACTCTAAGGCCTTTGACACTATCTCTCATAACCTACTCCTTACTAAACTAGCTAACCTAAACCTATCACCTTCATCTCTCAATTGGTTTACCAGCTATCTCTCCAGCAGGCAACAAGCTTTCAAGTGGAAAAAGGCCACCTCCTCCTTCCTCAACACCCCCACAGGTGTCCCACAGGGTTCTATATTGGGCCCCCTCCTCTTCAATATATTCATTAATGATTTTTTCCACTCAATCCCTTATGCTAACATTATTCAATATGCAGATGATTCTACAATCATCTGTGCTGCCTCATCCATCCCAGCTCTCTTAAAGCTGACTCAAGATGCCTTCTCTACCACAGAACAGTGGATGAAAGACAACCATCTAGCATTCAATGCAGCTAAAACAAAACTTATGATATTTACCCCCTCTAAAACTAATACCTTTGATAGAAAACTATTCTCCATCACCAGCCAAAATAATACACCTCTTGAACTGGTATCTGAAACCAAACTACTAGGAGTCAAAATCGATGACAAGCTTAAATTCAATTCTCATCTACTACTAAACATAAAAAAACCACCAAAAACTTGACATGCTCTACTGACACAATCGGTTCCTCACCTCAGCTACTAAGCTTACTCTCTCTACTACATTTCTCTTACCCTCCCTTCTTTATGGTGCCCCTCTCCTAACAAACCTACAATCATCTCTCAAAACTAAACTGTCCTCTTGTTATAATAAAATAGCCAGATTCGCCACTAGCAACAAATCATCAACCCATCACTGTGCACCTCTCCACAAACTAATCTGGCTAGAGCTTCCCAATTACCTCTCCTATATTCAGCTCACCTATGCACGTAAACTCATTTTCCAGCCATCCCTCTGTCCCTCCCTCTCTACTACCTTTAAAATGCACCACACACAAAGACTTCTAAGATCAACCAATCAAAACCTAATAGAAGTTTACAGACCCCTTCGCCCCCCAGGACAAAACCTCCTGTCCTTTTCCCTAGCACGCCTATGGAACTCCCTCCCTCCCTCCATTCGTACCATCACTAGCCTCCCATCCTTTAAAAAATCGCTCCACTCACATCTAACATCCACATGGGAATGCTCCTGCTCCCATCCCTCATAACTTATTTCCCACTTCCTACAGTTTTCCATCTCACAAATTCCAGATAGCAAATTCATACTTGCTTCTAGTAAACAACTTCTTATTTGCATCTAGGAAATTCTAAGCCCACTGCATCTAACTACTTATTCTTAATCCTACTAGAGCAATGTTCCCCTTCAAAAAAAAAAAAAAAAAAAAAAAAAAACTTCTATTTTTGACTGTAAACTCGGTATTTTTGGTTCTGTCTTATAACCAGAAATTGTTAAAATGTTAATCACTGTAATCTTTGTGTAATCTGTGTGGAGCTTTTCTCCCCAGGACTCCATTGAAAATGGGTTATTTTGGCCCAATGGACTATCCTGGTTAAACAACTGCAAATAAATAAATAAAATCTCTCTGCACAGTTTCCCTTAAGAGCATACAGGGAACACACTCAGCCCAGGGTCTGGGTTTCTGTCTCTCTGTCTCTTCACAGATCACCAGTAAGGCTCTCCACTGGCACAGCTACAGAGTTAAGTGTTCAGCCGAGTGTCCAAGCCAAATCCTCCACTATTCTCTGTGTGAAAACAGTGCTTCATGTCCTTGCTGCAGGTAGCTGACACACACACACACACACACACACACACACACACACACACACACACACACACACACACACACACACACACACACACACACACATCTGAGAAAGGCTGGCACAGGTTTACTAGCTATCCTCCCTTCTGCCCAGACTGTAAGGTAATTACTGCCACCAGACATTCCCAAGCCAGGCTTTTACAAGGGTACCCAATTATACTGAGAGAAATTAATATTAATATGAATGGTAGTTTGACCAATGCAGTAAAGCTTTCAGAAATGGCCACAGAGTCACCAAACAGATATGAGTACTCTCAAAGGTTAAAATATTCTCTAAAGGACCAGCCACAATGAAAAGTTTAAATATATTTAATCAAACCAAAAAAGTCCCAAACAGAAGGCAAATGTAGTACAAATTAAAACTGTGTAGAATAACCAATCTAAAACAA
Source organism: Protopterus annectens (assembly GCF_019279795.1). Lineage (NCBI taxonomy): Eukaryota > Metazoa > Chordata > Ceratodontiformes > Protopteridae > Protopterus > Protopterus annectens. The sequence continues at coordinate 645,351,681 of NC_056745.1, read as the reverse complement.
TAAAATTTATTAATAAAAGGTGAGTGCTTTCGCAGTGGTAGACACCGCTTCTTCAGACAACCAGAAGTAAAATGACACATAAATAAATACAAATTATTCACAGTCATCTATCAATAGAACAAAATTCCTTCTCTAAATCACATTTGATTAATTACTTAGATCACCTGATTTAAAAGGGATAAAACCATTTATACCTTAGGTGCCATTACTTAAGTTTATTGGCTTTTAATACAGGTTTAAGGGGGACACTATCATTGAGCCCATACCCTGCATGGGCTACCAGCCGTAGAATCCATTGTAACTCACTGTTTTCTGTTTTATTAACAATATCCCCCTAACCTCAAATTTTGTTCCATTACATGCAAAACCTGAAAAAGGAAAGTGTGATTGTTATCTTCCTGGACAGTGTGTTTAGCTAATGCGCTAAGATCAAACCTTTTTTAGTACAGTAAAGTTGATCTCTCACCCTTTCCCTCAACCTACGGATGGTCTTACCAACATAAAATTAGAAGCAGATACAATGTGCTATGTAAACCAATTTCCTGGTGTTACAATCAGCTGTTGCTCTCAATTAGCACAATCAATCAGTCCCCGGGTGCTTGAAAAACCTTGATTCATCTATATGGTCACAATAGACACAAGCACCACATTTACTGTTATCCGGCCCATCTTTATCAACATTATGCCTTCTAGAGTAGCACAAGTGCTACTTCAGATTCATTTTATTTTTAAAAACAAACTTTTTTGACACTTTGCATTGAGCCTTATAGATCTCTTTCTGATTATATTCCCTTGATTCAAAAGCTGCGATTAAACGTCCCATCTCTAAATAAAAATCTATCTCATCACAGGACAGGTGAGACACTCGCATAGCCTGACCAGTTAAAATATTAGAAAACACATACTGGGGATGCATACTTCCCCTGTGAAGAAAGGATGGAACATAGCACGCCTTCCTATGAAGTTTAGTCCAAAAATTGGCTACTTTTCTAAACACTGTAACATCCAAATAGTTGATACACTGTGCAGAGTAACTCATAGTAAACTGAAAGAAGCCACAGCTTCTATTAATTACTTGATAAAATTCCTGCAACTTTTTTTCACTGCCGTGCCAACCAATAAAGAGGTCATGAACAAATTGATGGTAGAAGCATATACTATGATCTTGCCTACCCAAAATATGGTGCTGTTCCCACTGAACCATAACAAGGTTGGCATATGAGTTGGCACAACTGGTACCTGTTGCCACCCCTGATACCTGCCAATAACATTGATTATTAAAAAGGAAAATATTGCTGTCAAGAACCAATTCAAGTAACATACACAAAAAATCAACATGGCTGGGAGAAAACTTATTGGATCTAAGAACTGCTTTAACCATACCAATGCCTTCTTGATTCGGGATACAAGTAAATAAAGAAACTACATCTAAGGTGACTAAGCAATCAGTCATGTTCCCAGTTGTATTAACTGTGACATCATATAAGTCACGCAAAAAGTGCTCCGTATCTTTCAAGACCACAGGGAAATTATTCAATACCTCTCTTAGTTGTGAGTCTAAGAAAATCGAGAACGGCCCAGTGACCCATCCACTCCCAGCTACAGTCGGTATAAAACTAGGCTGGACCAGATTTTTTGTGTATTTTAGGTAATCCATGTAGCTAGGGTACCAAAGGTTGCTCAACCATAAAGTATTCAAATAAGCCCTGAGTTATAAGACCCATACATAAACTTTCATTCAGGGTATTCAGGATACGTGTCTGTATCCAAGGAACAACATCAATATTCACAACACAATACACTGTTGCATCTGATAGCATTCCAGATATTGTTGTATAGTAGTAGTCTGAATCCAGCACTACTACTGGTCTGCCCTTATCAGCTGGGTGGATAACTATGTCTCTGTTGGATTTCAAATTTACAAGTGCTTTTTGCTCCACCTTAGAAAGATTACTACAATACAACAATGTATTCCCAGCATCTAGTTGTCATACAGCTCTTTTTCACATGCTTTCAAGAAAACCTCAACACTATTCGGTAGGCCAGGCATAAATACACTAGGTTTCTGTTAGAAAAATATGTAATAGTAATATGTATGTTTAGTGCATATGTTTAGTGCATTCGATATTTAAAAGTGTTAATACATTTATTCTGTTCACACTGCATGAATCTGCACAGCTATTAGAAACTTAACAAGAAGCATTCTGTTTCTGCTAATGTCAGCAAATAACAAAAGAAGTAATTAATTTCTGCTAATGTCATGAAAATTAACAAAGGGATATTGATTTCTGCTTATGCCATGAGAAAACATGCAGCTGCTAGAGGCTATTGATAAAGAAAACAATAGATGCTTGAAAGTTTAAACCGTAGTCAGCATTACTTGTACTAAAGCTAGAAATGTACCTTGAATCTAGACAAAATGTAACACATGTATTAGAACAGTACAATAGAAGAATTGAAATGCTGAAATGGACTGACATAAACCCAAGGCCAGGTTGTTTTTCTCAAAATGTTTTGCAGAATGACAGATATTTTAACTTGGTCAGCAATAAGTCTAACAATATTTTCTGTAGAACATACAGAAAGCTGTGTCTAACTACGTCAGCAATAGAATGTAACATTTTCTATGTGACAGGAAGAGAACTGTATAAGTATAACCTACTAGTCATTAATCATTCAGGCAAACCTTGTGCCTACATGCTTTGTCTCCTTGCTGCAAGTAATAAAGGGTGCCTTGCTTGAACCTAACGTGAATTGGTCTTTGAAGTTTTTTCCTTTGACAGATTGGTCCTTTGGACCGGAACCCTCTCTTCACCTCGGATCAGATGGGCCAGGTGGTTGAAACCGTACGGGGAAGAAACCAAATCGGTTCTTCTTATCTGAAAAGTCCTCCGACTGAATTGTCATTCAAAAGAGGCCAGCCACTTTCTGATCTGCGACTGAAGGACGGGTCTCCACGAATTGGTGATCAATCACGTGGGCTCAGGTAAGGTGAATCTACTTTTTTCTGTTTTCTGTTTTAGATCAGGGACTAGATATGTATTGTTCTTGTTAGATTGTATTTTTCTTACAAGTCAGGGACAAAAAAGATTACTGTCTTGTCATAGATCAGGAGAAACAGAATAAGTAGGCAGTCATTCTGAAGAGACTATAACAAAATCCGTGGTACCACATTAAAAAATTAAGAAAAGTTACGTAACAATCAAAGGGTAGAACAAAATGGGTAATAATTGCAGAAAAAGACCCCAAAATCCGCTGTTAACAGAAGATGCAATATACATGCAGTTGCAGCGCGCCGACAATATTAAATATTATTCAAAATGGGTTAATAAGTATGAATTTGACGGAAAATTAGAAAAACCCTCGCTTATCAAACAGCTCAAAACCGATTCCAAAGGTCAGGTAAAAAAGCAACATAAATTAGGAATTCCTCAGGCACACAGGTGGATTGAGGAAGTAAACCGTAGGGAACAAAAGAACAAAAATTCAAAAGCAGTATTCTTAGATAAGGAGGATAATAACTTAGTAATAGCATCAGCACCTCCGCCTCCCTTACCGGAATATGAAGCAAGTGAACAGGTTAGCCCACCCCCACGATATCCTGTGGTCACTGAAGATAGAGATATTATGAAAATAAAACTGACTAAAATTAGAGATCCCATCGAGACCAGGTGTCGAACAAAGGCAGGTAACTCAGATGAAGGCATCGAGTTATGGCAAATGGTTAAGAATTCATGATCTATAAGTGAAGGAGAAGAAATATGTCCACTTATAGAAGTACCCAACCCTCAGGCAGGTCAGGACAATCAGGACCCAACTATTTTAGTGTATAGACCTTGGACTCTGGAGGATATCCGGAAAGCCACTGAGGGAATTCACCATCCAAAGGTTAATTTTAGAAAATTCTCAGAAGATTTACAAGGAATGAGGCTGAGTTATAACTTAAACGGAGAAGAGGTAGAAAAGGTAGTTAGACAAATTGTAGGGCCAGATTGGTATATGATTAGTAGGAACTGGAATCCCCGTGATGCTGCACAAAGCAGTGCACATAGCACATAGCAGTGCAGAATTAGACACCAGAGTAAAAGGCCTTACAGACCGCATCTCTGAAAAATGGAAGCCTAGGGCAGACTGGACTTGCATTAATCAATGCATCCAACAAGAAGGTGAAACAATTGACTGGTATTATGCCAGACTATTAGAGTGTTTTAATAACCACTGTGGAATGCAGGTTCCTGAAGATCAAACACAAGATTCCCTATATGAACAGCAGTTAAAGAATGCATTTTTAAAGGGCAATATTGCACCTATAAGCAGTTTTATTACAAAACACATGGTAGATCATCATACAAGCAGGTTACAATCATTACTTGAATATGCTAGGCATGCCGAAAGGCATTTTAATAGCAAAAAGAAAAAGAAAGCTCAAATATTTTCTGTAGAAGATGGAGCAGAATTGTACATAGTACAGTCCGGGAAAAAGGGCAAGAAAAATGCACAGGGAAACAAACAATCTAATCAACGATCAGAGGACTTTGAAGGGCAAAAGAAAAGGGGTGAATGTTTTAAATGCAGTAAAAAGGGACACTTGGCAAAGGATTACAGGAAAAATAAGAAGGCAACAACGGAAGACAAGGAGGGTGAGGACTGACTATATGGTAGTCAGGAATCACTAGAAGGGGCAAGCAAAGAAGGGAAAAATAAGAATGTGATAGAGGGAGTAGAGGAAGTACAGGAAGTTAGTGACAATGAAGAAGATGAAATATTAGAGCTAGCTTTATTGAGCTTGGAGCTCTATTTAGCAGACACAAAACCAGAAGTTACACTTTTGGTAGAAGGGAGGGAAGTCCAATTCTTGTGTGACTCAGTGGCATCACGAACCCTGATACATCCCTCCAAACTACCAGAAAACACAAAGACACCTGATTACATACTGGTCAAAGCAGCTAATGGGCAGCTATATCGGGAGCCACTCTCCCGTGACGTTGCAATAACTGATCCAGTTTCAGGATTGACACAAAAAAGCAAAATTGTTGTTTCTGCAAAATGCCCAGTAAACCTCTTCGGCAGAGACCTCATGCAGCTATTTGGTATAGCAGTAGTCCCAACCATGCAGGGTATGGAAGCACAGTGACAAACTGATACCTTTGCAGTGCAATCGGAGGGTGAAATGTTTTATTGGTACAGCCAGGACTTGGTTACGACTGGTCCAGGGACTGTAACCGAAGAGTTAATGAATGTAGCCGTCAGCAAGTTCCCCTCCCTTGACATTGATAAGCAACACCTGTTGCACTGTACCCTGTATTATTGTAATACACCAGGACCTGATAAGGAATATGAGCAAGAATTGTTTAAGAATCATGTAAATAGACTGATATTACGTAACCTATACTGGGACACAGAAGGGAACAGTGTAGCCAGCTGTTCATTGCCCCAGGAGTTCTTTGCACTTTATAAATCCAATCGATTACCACATGTTAGGCTAACCAAAAACAGAAATATAGAATGAGCTGACCTAGGAGAAAAAGTCATGAGATGGGAGAAACAGACAGAGCTAGAACTGTCAGAACAGGGAATACAAGTACAGAAGTTAAATTGGATAACTCAGACCAACCCAGCTGTGCACTTGCAGTCTGGTGAGGACAGCTGATTGACACTCCTGTTAAAGGAGGAAGAAAATGCCTTACAAAATATACCAGAGACTCTCTGGTCAACAGGCAAATCAGATGTAGGACTCATTCGTACAGTGGGACCAGTTACTATCATGCCAAAATCAGCATTCAGACCACAAAAAAGACAGTATCCCTTAAGAAAAGATGCAGAGGCAGGGGTAAAGCCTATTATAGCAGCCTTACTTAAAGGAGGGATACTAGTAGAATCTCCCGATTTACCATGTAACACACCCTTATTTCCAATCAAAAAAGCAAATGGAGAATGGCATATGGTCCAAGATTTACAAGCTGTAAATGATGCAGAAATACCAAGGGCACCCACCGTGCCAGACCCACACACCCTGTTGAATGATTTAAAACTTCAACAGAAGTATTTTTCTGTGGTAGACATCAGCAATGCGTTCTTTTCGATACCGATACACCCTGACAGCCAGTATTCGTTTGCATTCACATTTCAGGGGAAAAGGTATACATATACATGACTACCACAGGGATATTGTGAAAGTCCAACGATATTCTCACAAGAAATGGCAAGCAACTTGGCGGGATTCACCCCACCAAGAGGCAGTCAAATTTTACTTTATGTTGATGACATCTTGCTGGCAGCCCCCACCCAGCAGCATTGTAGAGAAGATACCATAGCACTTCTACAATTCTTAGCTGCTGAAGGACATAAGGTAAATAAAAGTAAACTGCAGCTTTGGAAAAAACAAGTTAAATACCTGGGATATGTAATATCCAAGGAAGGCAGAACATTAGATGAGGACAGAAAAATAGCAATTTTGCAAGCACCAAAACCCACTACCAAGAAGGAAATGATGTCCTTCCTGGGTACAACTAATTTTTGCCAGAGCTGGATTCCAAACTATGCTTTGGAATCTGCACCTCTGACTGACCTTATATATAAGAAGCATATGGCAGCACAGGATTTGTTACAATGGACGCCAGAAGCAGAATCTGCTTTCTGCAAACTGAAGCAGTTAATAGCATCCTCATTAGTTCTGGGATTGCCAAACTACCATAAACGTTTTTTCCAAACTGTAGATTGTAAGCAGGGTTACATGACGTCAGTACTAACACAGCAGCATGGGGATAAGCAACGCCCCATTGCTTACTATTCATCACAACTAGACCCAGTGGCACGATCCTTACCCCACTGTGTACAAGCAGTAGTGGCAGCTGCAATGGCAGTACAGGCTTCGGCCTCAGTAGTCTTGTTCCACCCTTTCACTTTGAGAGTACCTCATGCAGTCACGATTATTTTACTACAAGAAAAGGTGGCATATCTTTCCCCTGCTAGGCATCTTTCCTGTATGACTATATTGTTGAGCCAACCTCACATGACAATTGAGCGATGCACGACTTTAAACCCTTCTACTCTGCTCCTGACCCCTGCAGACGGCAAACTGCACTGCTGCCTGCAGGTAATTGAGCAAAAGACACTACCTAGAAAAGATCTCACGGATGTCCCCTTGGATGATGCCGAGGTGACATACTACGTGAATGGCTTGTGCAAAAGGGGTCCTGCAGGACAGAACCTAGTAGGATATGCAGTAGTTTCTGATACTGAGATTATAGAAGCAAAACCTTTACCACACAACTTATCTGCACAGGCAGCAGAATTGATCGCCCTGACACGGGCATGTACAAAGGGTAATTGTGTAAACATTTTTACTGATAGCCAGTAAGCTTTTTCTACTGTACATGTTTTTGCACAACATTGGAAAAACCGGGGAATGATAACATCTACTGGCAAACCTATAAATCATGCACAGTTTATTTTAGATCTTTTAGAATCTATTCAGTTACCTCAGAAAGTAGCTATTTGTAAATGCACAGCTCACACTAAGCAACAAGATAGAATTTCAAAAGGTAATGCGAGAGCTGATACAGCTGCAAAACAAGCAGCCACAGAAGTATTTCTTTTAAATGAGGAATTACAACCCTCTGAGATTTTAGACTTAGAAATGTTAAAAACAATGCAGACACTCAATACGCAAACTGAAAAACAACGATGGATAAAACGAGGAGCAATTCTCGAAAAGGGGCTGTACATCTCTAGAGAAGGGAAACCGATACTACCATCTAATTTGTTTAGATATGTAGCTTTGTTGAGCCATGGGCAGTGCCATGTCTCAACAGGGGGGATGGTACAGCTGGTGATCCAGGTGTTCACAACGTACGGATTTACAAACTACTCTAAAAAATTTTGTTTGACGTGTCAGATTTGTAACAAACATCATGCACAGGGGGCGATAAAGCCCAAGCAAGGGAGTTTCCCTACACCACCATATCCGTTTCACACTATCTGTATGGATTTCATAGAATTGAACAAATGTGAAAATAAGAAGTATTGTCTTGTCATTGTAGATATGTTTTCCAGGTGGGCAGAAGCCTTTCCAACCCAAAATCCAGATGCAGCTACGGTGGCAAAAGTACTTGTCAAGGAAATCATTCCTAGGTTTGGCATTCCAGAAAGGATCTACAGTGACAATGGTACACACTTTGTAAACCAAACCATACAGCAGTTAAGTAAGCATTTTGGTATTTCTTTAAAAAATCATTGTGCATACCATCCACAATCTGCAGGGCTAGTTGAAAGGCATAATGGTATATTAAAAAACAAATTGAGAAAATTGATAGCTGAGACAGGGAAAAATTGGATATACTGTTTACCCCTGTCACTGTTGAGCATGAAAACTGTCCCTACAGCAAAAGGATTGACTCATTTTGAAAAGTTATTTGGAAGGGCTTACTATACATCCCAGTGGAAACTTCTTATGTCATCAGACCAGGAAGCTGATTTTACATTAGCTGAATATATGAAGAAAGTAATGAATTCTAAACATCTGTTGCAGTCAAATTCTGTTTCAGATAGAAAGCAAACCGAGTCATCAGAAGTGGCAGTGACACCCGGAGACTGGGTGTGGATAAAAGTTGTCAAGAAGAAGAATTGGTCATTGCCAAGGTGGGAAGGTCCCTACCAGGTGCTCCTTTTGACACCCACTGCAGTCAAGATAGCAGAGCGAGCTTTGTGGATCCACCTGACGCACTGCAAACTAGTTAAGAACTTTGAACTGGGCAAAAATCTTACCTCTCCATCGGGGCCCTCAGCACAAATTCTGGCTACAAAGGGGGGTCAGATCAATAGGACTGATCCTTCTCAACCCCAGTGAAGAAACCATTGGTGCTGAAGGTCCTATTAGGGCAGAGAGTAAGAACACATGTCTGAAATAAAGATGACAAAATCCAGTAAGATCCAAATGTACCTATTCGGAAAAGTCGGAGAAAACAGGAATGCAGAACAACCGTTTCCTCGGAAGTATTGCATAACCATCCTGTTAACTGTACTAGTGACAATAATCTTTTTGTTGTGGCCATTCCTTTTTTCAGCCACACAAACTGGACTAAAGTGTGTAGAGTTGTACGCAGAGTGGCACCCAAACTTCAGCACTTACCAGGCAATCAAATATGTGTATGCTGAGACCTCCAATGTTTCAAATTGCTGGATTTGCACAGCTTTGCCAACAGCATATGGGGGGTTATTGCTAACTTCAGTCCCCCTAGGAGCCAATAAGACCTGGGAAAACTTAGTCTATGATACATCAGATGTCACATCACAAGATAAAGTAGCATTGCACTTGTCTGTTTGACAGAAGGGGACTGTGTGTTTTTACAAAAATGATACAGTTGAGGTGGGTTGGAGCAATTGCAATGTGACTGTTCCCTATAGATGCTACAATAAGACTGATAACACAGGATCCTATTGCAACACAAACTATGATTCATTTGTTGAACTGATGCATAGGACAACTGATGAAGTAAAACATAATGCTGACCTTTATAAACAACTGTCAATGATAGACAAAAAAATGTTTCATCCAGAGCCAGGACATAGTAAAGTTACTACCAAAGTAGAAGACTGTTATTTTGTATGTGGTAGGAAAGCATACAAGTGGTTACCTGAGAATTGGTCTGGCAGTTATTTGGGGTACCTGGTTCCGGCCATAAGACACACAGCAGTTTTACCTCAAGAGAAAATTCGAAATGTTCGACGAGAAATCAAGAAGCCTGTCAATCCAGTGGGGCAAATCAATGTGGGCTGGAAAAACCATCATGCTGTGGGCTTAGGGAAAAATGGACTGTCACATATGGACTTGGGTGATACCATCATCTCATGGGCAGGTATACTGCCAGCATATGGAGCAACAAAATCAATCTGGGAACTGAGAAAAATTGTCTAAACTTCTCGAAATAATGAGTAATGCAACCTTTTCCACACTAGAATTGGTGACTGATGAACTGACTGCCATGAGAACTGTAGTGCTTCAAAACCGCATGGCTCTCGACTTCACCCTAGTGGCGAGAGGAGGTATGTGCGCTTTAATCCAGGAGGAGTGCTGTTCGTATATTCCTGACCACAAACACGAGATAGACAATCATCTTGAGTTAATTCAGCAGGTGTCAGCCTTGACCAAACCAGGACCAAATCCATTGATGGACTTTTTCCAGAAATTGTTTGGGGGTTGGGGCAGTATCCTGATGAACATCCTGATTGCCATCTGTGTAGGAATTATCCTACTGGTGGTATGTGTGTGCTGCTGCATACCCTGCATGAAAAGACTGATTAAAGACTTTATAGACATGTCAGTTTCAGAAACCTTATACCAAGGTGCTGAACTTGAAGAATTGTTAAAAAACTGAAAATGCTTTCATAAGTTTAAACTGAATGACTCTCTTAACTGCAAATCCTGAGTAGGAAGAGGTTAGGGAAAGAAAAATTGTTTATGCTTATCTTGAAAGTAGAATAAAAGTATTAAAAGGGGGGAAATGTTAGAAAAAATATGTAATAGTAATATGCATGTTTATGCATATGTTTAGTGCATTCGAGATTTAAAAGGGTTAATACATTTATTCTGTTCACACTGCATGAATCTGCACAGCTATTAGAAACTTAACAAGAAGCATTCTGTTTCTGCTAAAGTCAGCAAATAACAAAAGAAGTAATTCATTTCTGCTAATGTCATGAAAATTAACAAAGCGATATTGATTTCTTCTTAAGCCATGAGAAACGATGCAGCTGCTAGAAGCTATTGATAAAGAAAACAATAGATGCTTGAAAGTTTAAACCGTAGTCAGCATTACTTGTACTAAAGCTAGAAATGTACCTTGAATCTAGACAAAATGTAACACATGTATTAGAACAGTACAATAGAAGAATTGAAATGCTGAAATGGACTGACATAAACCCAAGGCCAGGTTGTTTTTCTCAAAATGTTTTGCAGAATGACAGATATTTTAACTTGGTCAGTAATAAGTCTAACAATATTTTCTGTAGAACATACAGAAAGCTGTGACTAACTACATCAGCAATAGAATGTAACATTTTCTATGTGACAGGAAGAGAACTGTATAAGTATAACCTACTAGTCATTAATCATTCAGACAACCCTTGTGCCTACATGCTTTGTCTCCTTGCTGTAAGTAATAAAGGGTGCCTTGCTTGAACCTAATGTGAATTGGTCTTTGAAGTTTTTTCCTTTGACAGTTTCCTAAAAGTTGCTTTCAGAGCATTTAAATCATTATTAAACATTAGTTTCAATGCTGTATTGTGTCTAAACAGTCTCAGTTGAACTAAGTCACTGATGTCCGTTTTGCTAGAAGGTATAAAACCTAAGCCTTTCATTAATAATGAATGCTCAGCTGGTTGAAAGGCATACCTCGAAATATTCCAGACTAGTCCCCATGGTTCAGGCCCCACATTTTCTTGAGAGTTCACACTTGGCCTGTTCCTGCTGGCTCTTTCCATTTCTGGTCTTTCCTCGGATGCTCGTAGTCCATGGACCCTGTCCTGCGAGTGTGAAATGGAAGCGGTAGAACTGGAAAAAACCCGCTCTTTCATGGCTGGAATGATTTTACGTCGAACTACAGGCCCTTGTTCCTGAATCGTCTGCACCATGCTAGGCTCCACTGCCAGAGGCGGTTCCACTGAAGGAGTTGAGTATATTGAAACACTAGATGCAGGGGACAGGACACTCCCATGCAAGTCCGTCTTGGAAGAGGCAGCAGCCACTGTGTTCTGACTGGTAGCACTCGCTGAATCCGTTACTTGATTGGTGTTCTCTTGTTCTGGTTTCTCATGAGCCCTGGGCCAAGTAAAAACATTCTGATTTTTAAAATCATTGAGGTCCTGTGCTAATTTCTTCTTTTTCTGTGTGAGTAACCTCTTTTCATAGGACATGACTTTGTCAACAAGTTCATTAAGAAAAAGTTCAGAATACTCCTCCCATGTGGCACTGGAGAGCTCATTCTGCTGCTGCTGAATCTGTTTATATAGTTCAGTTTCTAACGGTTGGAAAATGTCAATCAGCAGTTTTAAGTATGCCCTGCTGGTCTCTAGATTAACTTTCTGCCATTGGGCCAGCAGGACAGGACAGGTGTTGCCATATGTAGGCATGTTTAGCACTCTTAAGCCCCTGGGTACCACGGCCAAGCAAAGACATGCTTCAAGATGATAGCGCTGGCATTGGAAGCATTTAAACTGATACAAGTCATTCTCCATACTTCATTTTAAGTCACGTACCTTGCTATCCAGCTGTTTGATTGGAACAAAGTCAGTGCCGGCATCTGATAGTTCCCCCAGGAGCAGCGGATTGGATTGTCCCATAAAACAACTAGTTAGTCGATTGTTCAACAGTCCTTCAGCTGCACCTTGCATATTCCTATCGGCACTTGAATTTAGTATGACATTGCCTTCTGCATGCTCACAAAACAACCAAATCACAGAAGAAATCCCAAAAAATGTGAGCAAAACCACGTAGTACAATCAAACCAAAAAAGTCCCAAACAGAAGGCAAACATAGTACAAATTAAAACTCTGTAGAATAACCAAGCTAAAACAATAAAATTTTTTAATAAAAGGTGAGCAGGTTTTTTCAATTCTACCGCTTCTGTTTTGCATTCACAGGACAGGGTCCATGGACTACGAGCATTCGAGGAATGGCCAGAAATGGAAAGAGCCACTGAGAACAGGCCAATTGCAAACTCTCAAGAAAATATGGGGGGGTGAACCACGGGGACTAGTCTGTAATATTTCGAGGTATGCCCTTCAACCAGCTGAACATTCTTTATTAATGAAAGGGTTAGATTTTATATTTTATACCTTCTAGCAAAATGGACATCAGTGACTGTTTAGTTGAACTGAGACTGTTTATGCACAATCTAGTATTGAAACTAATGTTTAATAATGATTTGAATGTTCTGAAAAAAACTTTCAGAAACCTAGTGTATTTGTGCCTAGCCTACCGAATAGTGTTGAGGTTTTCTTGCAAGCATGTGAAAAAGAGCTGTATGACAAGCTAGATGCTGGGAATACATTGTCATATTGTATTAATCTTTCTAAGGTGGAGCAAGAAGCACTTGTAAATTTAAAATCCAACAGAGCCATAGTTATCCATCCAGCTGATAAGGGCAGACCAGTAGTAGTGCTGGATTCAGACTACTACTTTGCAACAATGTCTGGAATACTATCTGATGCAACAGTGTATTGTGTTGTGAATATTGATGTTGTTCCTTTGATACAGACATGTATCCTGAGTACCCTCAATGAAAGTTTATGTATGGATCTTATAACTCAGGGCTTATTTGAATACTTTAAGGTTGAGTAACATTTGGTACTCCAACTACATGGATTACCTAAAATACACAAAAATCGGGGCCAACCTAGTTTTAGAGTGATTGTAGCTGGGAGTGGATGGCTCACTGAGCCGATCTTGATTTTCTTAGACTCACAACTAAGAAAGGTATTGAATGACTTCCCTGTGGTTTTGAAAGATACAGAGTACTTTTTGTGAGACTTATATGATGCCACACTTAATACAACTGGGAACATAATTGATCTCTTAGTCACCTTAGATGTAGTTTTTTTACTTGTATCGCGAATCAAGAAGGCATTGGTATAGTCAAAGTAGTACTTCTTAGATCCAATAAGTTTTCTCCCAGCCATGTTGATTTTTTTGTGTATGTTAATTGAATTGGTTTTTGATAACAATGTTATTGGCAGGTATCAAAGTTGACAATGGGAACCAGTTGCGACAACTCATATGCCAACCTTGTTATGGTTGAGTGGGAACAGCACCGTATTTTGGGTAGGCTAGATCATAGTATATGCTTCTACTGTTGATTTGTTGACAACCTCTTTATTGGTTGGCATGGCAGTGAAAATAAGTTACAGGAATTTTATCAAGCAATTAATAGAAGTAATGGCTTCCTTTAGTTTACTGTTAGTTACTCTGCACAGTGTATCAACTATTTGGATGTTACAATGTTTAGAAAAGGGGCCAATTTTTGCACTAAACTTCATGTTTTGATTTTAGCGCATTAGCTAAGCACACTATCCAGGAAGGTAACAATCACACTTTCCTTTTTCAAGTTTTGCATGTGATGGAACAAAGTTTGAGGTTAGGGGACACTGTTAATAAAACAAAAAACATTGAGTTACAATAGATTCTACAGCTGTGGGCCCATACAGGGTATAGGCTCAACAACAGTATCCCCCTTAAACCTGTATTAAAAGCCAATAAACTTAAGTAATGGCACCTAGGGTATAAATGATTTTATCCCCTTTAAATCAGGTGATCTAATTAATTAATTAAATGTGATGTACAGAAGGAATTTTGTTCTTTTTGTTGATGACTGTGAATAATTTGTATTTTGTGTGCGTCATTTTACTTCTGGTTGTCTGAAGAAGCAGTGTCTACCACTGCGAAAGTGCTCACCTTTTATTAATAAATTTTATTGTTTAGGTTGGTTATTCTATAGAGTTTTAATTTGTACTATGTTTGCCTTCTGTTTGGGACTTTTTTGGTTTGATTATACTATGTGGTTTTGCTCACATTTTGGGGATTTCTTCTGTAAATATATTTAATAATAAATAAGCAAAGAAATGAAAATACTAACTATCTATTTACAATAAACACCAAAGTTTTAAGCACAGGAAATATTAAAATAACACAGATGAATAGATTCACACAGATACAGAAAAACAGTACTTAACTAATCTCACTATATTTTCCTGACTAATTTAAAGAGGTACTATTCCCTGGTCACATACTAGAGCAAGGCAAGATGAAGTAGGTGAGTGACCCTTCGATATCAGGTTCCAAAAGTAGACTGCCTTGAGACTTCAGTCTCACCTAGTATTAAACATTAATTTAGTGATGGATTTCAGAATGACATCAAATACTTCTGGTCATCTGACTTCTGGTTCCCATGCAACTCCCAGTTACTAGAAACTGCCAAGATTTAATGCATATGTGTCAATCATACACACACACACACACACACACACACACACACACACACACACACACACACACACACACACAGCCTTGCTAAGATCTGCTGCAGCTCCTGAAAGTCATAAAACCATAAAACACTTCCACTCATCCTACAGGAGCTAATAAATCATACTTCTTACAGACATTACATCTCTGGCTTCATTCAAAACCATGAGATAACATCTTTATGGCCTAGGCTCAGTAATTTAATTTCTTGCTATTTTCTAAAGTCATAATGTCTTCTCTTCCAGTATCCTCTGTTAAAACATATACATTTAAACAGTTACAATAATGCATGTACATTTCTTTTCTGTCCAGCAGGACATGCTGTTGATACACTTTTAACACAAGCAACTCGACAAATATATTTTTCAACACATGTATCTGTACAAATCAGTTTGATATACAAATGACATATAATTCTTTACAAAAGTCCAGCTAGCTGTGCTGGCATATGTTGCATATCCACTGCCCTGCTTCCCCTGGCATAGCTGGCAATAACTCACAATGTCACAACACTTATTAGTCTAATCATAAACTTTAGAAATCTAATCTCTCCATTTGCTTAAATATATAAATCTAGTCTACCCTATTATCAAATGCTTTTTCTGCATGAAGACTTATAAAGGATCTTTCTGTGTTTTTGCCACTCTTTGAATTGTTGGTGTTCTGTTGATATTGTCAAACGTCAGTCTCCTATCCTTAAAACCACACTGGTCTTGACTGATAATGTGTGGCAAACTTTTACAAATTCTGTCAGCTAGCAGTGACTAAAAAAACTTGTAATCATGGTTCAGCACCCAAATCTGTCTATAGGAAGCAGAGAATTTGATGTCTTTCCCTTCCTTCAGCAATACTACCACTATTGCTTCCTTCAAAGACTGTGGAATCAAATCTTCTTGATATACCCTATTAAACAGTATATCCCATATCTTCATTAATCTGTCCCAGCTGCCATATCTCAATGGGAATACCATTCAAGTCTGGTGATCTACCTAGAGTTTGGCCTGTTACACTAATTTTAATTTCCTCTACACTTATATATGATTCTAGAATTGACTGATATCTGTTTTGTAGTTCTGTCAGCTGTAGAGCCCCTAAGCAATTATACATTATCCTTTCTGGCTCCCATCTCTTATTCTCATGTATTTTTTGATAATAATACAGTGGATAATATCAAATATACCATCTGTGGTTCTAACTAGCTTTTTGATGGTCAGGGTTCATAAGTTTGGTAATTATGCTCTGTGCCTTTTGCTGTTGCCCTCTTTTAGATAGGATTCTTTGTGCAACTGGATTTGTGTCAAAAAATTTTGTCTTAATGAGGCTGCCTTATAAGTGGGCCTTAATCTGTTCTTTAGCCTGCCAGTATCTACGCAGATCCCCCTCTGTGAGACCTCTTTGCTGCCTTTGATTTTTTTAGGAATTTGTAAGTTTTTGACATATGATCTCCTACTCATTTCCCACATCTCATTTTCTTTGACTATGACTTCAACTTCAGAGCTGCCTCAGAATCTTACCATTGTGCAACAATATTACCATCTTGTAAGTTAAGTTTAGATAAGCCTTCCTGCAATATGTATGTAACCCATTCTCTAAAATGATTCCTTTTCAGCAAGTAAGCAGGCAATTTCTAGTATGTTTCTTGATGTCTTCCTTCTTCCATTTCAGTGGTTAAGACAACCGGAGCATGATCTGATACTAATATGGGATGTATTTTCTAATTTCCCACCAGACCAGGCCTGTGCACTTGCTAATTAAGTATATTTTGTGTGATCAAGTCCAGTTTCGAGATACCTGGAGAAGTATGTGCAATGGAATATACTTTGCTCCCCCCACCCCTACATCTTCCATCCAAAATGTCCAAAATTATTATTTCAGTAACTTCACCTCTGAAGTTACACACATTTTCCTATGGCCCTTTGTGACATCATTTAGGTGAAGGGCTACATTCCAATATGGTATAGATCCCTTCCTGATTACTTATTATAGGTTCATAGGTTCATACTAGGCTATCTGCCCTAGGGCATTTATAAGCCTAGCCAGAGTGTGTTTTTGGCTTTCGCCACCCATTTTAAATTAATTTTGCTATGCCTTTTTTTGAGGTTAGTATACTGTGCCTCTGTCTAACAGTGACACAGAAGTGATAGCTGGGGTATAGGTTCATAGGTTCATACTAGGCTATCTGCCCTAGGGCATTTACAAGCCTAGCCAGAGTGTGTTTGGCTTTTGCCACCCATTTTAAATGAATTTTGCTAGGCCCTTTTTCGAGGTTAGTATACTGTGCCTTTGTCTAACAGTGACACAGAAGTGATAGCCGGGGTAAACCTATGATCTCCCATCCACTCATCAAGATTCCTCTTGAAGAGAGTCAGTGTGGGACTCTACCTAACCTGGACTGGGATTTTATTCCAGAGTGAAGGGAGCCTCTGGGTTATGAATCTGTCCCTCCAGCATGTCCTATTTATTTCAGTGCTGAGGTTCAAGTCTCTCGAGCGCGTAGCTCGATGGGATTTGGATTTTCTGAGGTGCAGCATGTCCATTAATTCCGGGTTGGACATGGCTTTATACGTCAGGCACAGATCGCCTCTGAGCAGGCGGTATGCCACTGAGTAGAGCTGGAGTTTCTTTAACCGAGCAGCATATGGCATCTGTATGAGCCCTTTGATCCTCTTGGTGAGGTACTTTTGGGGTCTTTCCAGTTGCTGCAGGTGTCTGGTAAGGTACATCCCAAAAGGGGCATTGTACTCAATTATGGGCCTGATGAGGGATGAGTAAAGAGGCACGATGACCTCCCTGATCTAGATGTGAATCCCTTCATGATTAGGTGGGCTATATAAAATGTTTTTCTAACCACTTTGGCCACGTGGTTGTCAAATGAGAGATTGCTATCAACTTGGGTCCCCAGGTCCCTAATGACTTCTTCTGTACTTAATGGATTACCACCTATGTGGTAATTTGTGGGCACTTTGTTTTTGCCAAAGGGGATGACTATACA
Source organism: Protopterus annectens (assembly GCF_019279795.1). Taxonomy (NCBI): domain Eukaryota; kingdom Metazoa; phylum Chordata; order Ceratodontiformes; family Protopteridae; genus Protopterus; species Protopterus annectens. The sequence goes on along the minus strand of NC_056745.1, from coordinate 645,333,673 downwards.
CTTTTTGGCATTTAGCTTGAGGCCATGGCTCTGGCACCAGTTGTCTGTTTCTATGAGGCCCTTTTGGAGGATGCTTGTGTCGGCTGGAGAGTTGATTATGGCACACAGTTTGCAGGCATCTGCGAACTTGGTCAGCCACAGTCCTTCCGTGTTGGCCTGTACCACCAAGAAATATATACCGAACAAGAGAGGTCCCAGGACTGAGCCTTGTGGGACGCCACTTGTAACTGGTTTGGAGTCTGACATGGCTCCAGCAATTCTAACCATATGGGTTCTGTCCTTGAGCCAGTTTGCAACCCATCTAGTGACATAGGGGGTTATATTTAAGCTGGTGAGCTTATCTATAATGCCCGAGTGGGGTATTGTATCGAAGGCTTTTGTGAGGTCCAGGTAGGCTGTGTGGACCACCTTCCCCTCGTCAATGGCCTTGGTGACTGTTTCAAAGAAATCTACCAGGTTTAAGAAGCAGGATCTGCCCTTAACAAAGCCAAACTGGGTAGGATCCAGTGTCTGTAGGTCCCCAATATCTTTATTTATGAGGTCCATGATGATCCTTTCCATAGCTTTGCAGACCAAGCTAGTCAGGCTTATGGGGCGATAGTTTCCAGGATCCGTTGAGGCACCACCTTTGTGGAGAGGGACCACTGTTGCTGTACGCCACTCTTTGGGTACATATCCTGTAGTAAGGCTAAGATTGAACAGTAGTTTTATGTTTGGGTTTAGCTCTTCTTGGAGTTCATGTAGGGCCTTGCCCGGGACACCATCTGGTCCCATTGATGCTGTGTCTTTTGCTTTGGAGAAGGCGGCTTTTACCTGAGCATCTGAGATGTCAGGGGGGCAGCACTCTGTTGGGATATATATTTGCCCTTTTGGTGGGCAGGGCAGGAGAAGTTTGCACTGAACCTGTCAGCTAGAATGTTGGCAATGTCTGTGGGCTCGGTGTATTTTTTGTCATTTTGGACTAATTCTGAGCATATCTGGGAATTCCCACCCAGGTTCCTAACATAACTAAAGAAAGCCTTGTGATTATCCTTAGTGTCCTGTGCAATTTTTCTCTCGAAGCTGGCCTTAGACGATTTTATGAGTGCCCGTAGTTTTTTGCTAATACTGATCAGAGATGCCTTCCCTTTTTGGGATTTTGCTCTATCATGTAGTAGCTTCCTCCTTCTATTGTATAGTTTGGTTATGGCTGGGGTCCACCAGACAGGATGTCTGCCTTTGGAGGATTGAGTCTTGGTTTTATATAGGATTGCATGATCCATGCATTCCTGAAGGTGTTCATAGAATGCGTTTATAAAGGATTCTGCGGTCTGGGCCGTATTTTCCACAGGCCCGGGGGCTTTGAAGGATTTTGCCTCGGTTTTGAGGCGTGTGAAATTTGCTTTAGAGAAGTTTTTCACTGTGGTTTTCTGGGCAGGGGGTGGGGTCGAGATGTGAATATCCAGTGAGATTAGTTTATGGTCTGATCCTACCAGTGAGGGATACACTTCTGGTCTGGAGCATAGTGTCCCCATGTTGGTGATGATCAGGTCCAGTATGTTTTCCCCTCTTGTGGAAGTGGTAACAAGTTGTTCCATAGCATTTGAGTTTATAAATTCTAGGAACCTTTGGGCTAGGTTGTTGGAGCTAGAGTAATGCTCCCAGTCTATGTTTGGGTAGTTGAAGTTGCCCAATATAATGGTGTTTGTAGAGACCTTCATATTTTCCAGTATTCTCAGGAAGGCCGAGTGGGGTTCCTGTGTTTGGGAGGGTGGTCTATAGCAGGCTATAAACTGGAAGGCAGTTTTACCCACAGTTAGTTGCACATGGATAGTCTGTGATGCTTCGTGCTGTGCCACCAACCTGGAGGTGTGGGTATCTTTGACGAATATTGATACTCCCCCTCCTTTTGTGGTTCGGTCTAAGTTTTGGGGCCGAAAAGCATGGTATGAGGTATAACCTGGTAGCGCTGGGGTGCTCTCAGGAGCCTTGAACCAGGTTTCTGTTACTGCACAGATATCAATGTTCTCCATGCTAAGGAGAGTTTCGAGTGTGTGCATCTTGAGGTTTAGACTTCTAGCGTTGAGTAGCATTACTCTTAGTTTCTTATCCCTTGTGATTCCCAAACCAAAGATAGCTGATGACAGTTTGTCCTTGAGGGAATGTTTATAGAGGGACATGTTTATAGATTAGTACTAGGCTAACTGTCCTTGTGGGCCATTTTAAGCCTAGCCAATTGCCTCATGTGAGAATCAAACCCTGCATCCTGTGTCTACAAGGTAAACGCACAAACCATTATGCCAACCTCCCAGTCCCACATATACTAAGGCCTATGAAATCTTTCTACCATTAATAAAACCCTTTATTACAACAAATATCCTATCCTTATCCTGGACAGTTTCTTCCACATGCAGTGAGACTACTTTTGCCACCAGTATTCCTATACCCCTCTTATTCTTACCCCAAATCCCTAAAGTATCTTTCCTGATACTTTGATTTCATTAATTGTTGATGCTGCTGGATAGATATATGTGTTTACTGCAGGATGACTGTAATTATTCTTTTGTGTACTTAAGCAATAACCGACACATTCAGTGTGGTATATTAAGATTTACCCATGGTTGGTATGGTTTAATCATGAGGGCAAAGCCTGAGTGATTAAATAAAGCCAACTGTGGGTAAATCTTAATATACCATTCCACAGAGTTGGTTATTGCTACTATACAGTGACATTATTTAAGAAAAAATACTTATTTTTCTTAAATAATGTCTTTGTACAACGGCTCTGTGCTGTCCTTCCATGGCTGGTACATATCCTGTTGCCTTTTTTGATGTACTGTGCATGCATATGGGACTTGTGTTCCCACGCATACCCAGTACATCACTGCTTTGGAAAGCAAGCAATGGAGAAAAGAAGGTCTCCTTTGCTCCGTTTTTTTTTTTTTTTTAAATTAAAAAGAAAAAAGTTTTATGAGAGAGAGAGAATGGAGGAAATACAAGGAAAATCAGCTACGTGTCTTTAGTTTTGATCAATGTACCTGATTTTCCTAGTATTTTCTCCTTCCTGTCTGTCTGCTATGTCCAGAGTGCGAATTTCAGATTTTATATATGTATTTTTGTAAAAAAAAAAAAAAAAGTTAAAGTTACAGTGTATACCAATGGAAAACTTTTTTATGTTGGTATATGCTCATATTTACAACAGGCACGCTGATTGGGCTGACCAGTCAGCATGCCCGTTTTGAAATATTAATGGCCAGTCATTGTATAATAAGTATGTTAATATTCTTTTGCTTTTATTTAAATAATTATAATACCCATTTGTTAACTAGTTAGGCCCAATGGACACAGTTTCTTTTCAGGGGTGACCTGGAATGTCTGGTTAAATGATTTACTCAGGTTCATAAAAAAGGCAAATGAGGAGTGAGAGAATCAAACCCTGTACTACAGAAACTACAATTCACAGTATCAACTCTCAGCACCAACTGCCAGACTCCACCAACCTGTTTGCATTCTATAAGATTACAGACAATACCATTTATAATAACAAGACAGAGAAAGACAGGTAAGTACTTGTTTTCATTTCATGATCGGATGTTTAATTCAGTTTAACAGTCTGTATCTGCTTTAGCTAAGGTCTTTAAGTCTATATTAGTGATTCAGCACATAGTTGCACTGCATTGTTGATTTTTAAGTGGTCTAACAGTTGTTATTAAGCCCTGGCTTCACTTCTGTATACTGAGTATGCTGAGTATATGTCAGGCTAGTTCAGGACTTGTCTTTGCATTGGTGCAGTTTTAAGCCAGTCAGGTCAGAGCTAAGGGTCTAATTGTTTTTCTGTCCCACCTAGCCTGTTGTAATTGTGTCCTTAAACTTAGTGTATCTGTTGTTGGCTCCCCTTTATGATAATTTGATAATATAATTCCTTCCCTCTCCCCATTTATTGGCAGTTGACAATAAGCACATAAGTATCATTTTGCAAAGTCTTGCCTCTTAAACTACTCATCAGGCTAAAAGGCATTTGATAGAATTGTTTAATATTGAGTGTACTGATACTGCTTGCACTGATTTAAGTATCAAATAACTGAGTTTTTTTTACTATAATTACTTTACTGGTGGCATAAGAAGGTTTCTAGGCTGTTTTATATTGAAATTTAAATACTCAGTAACAAGTCCACTCAAACATTATTCTAAAACTGAACTCTAAGCAGTTATAGTTACCGTGTCCCCAGAATCATTCCTTTTGGTTCCATGGACCAGCAGTTTCCCACAACTTCCCTAGCCAGCCTGATTGAGACTGGTATCTTGAGAGAGTGTAAGAAATGATTCATGCTGTCTGATCAGCATCTATTACTCAAACAGCATAACACAGTTTGTTTGTGTCTTTCAGCTTTTCCCGGTTAGGGGTCGCCACAGTGGATCTCCGGTCCGCTAATGATTGGCAGTAGATTTTTACGTACTGGATTGACGGGCCTAATGCACAACCTTCAGCGAAGGAACGCCCATTCACGCATGTTGCCACACAGAAGACGCTCTAACTGAGAATCGAACGGGCAACGTCTAACTGTGAGGCGACAACGCTACCGCAGCACCACCACCGCAGTACAAACAGCATAACACAGTGTGTGACAGATATACATATATAATATCCTTGATCATACCTCTCAATCTCTTAGCACAAAAAATCAGGACAAAGATAAAAATAATGGGAGAGAAAGCCCCAAACATAGGACACATTTTAAATATTGCTCTCGTAAACTTAGGAAGTTGCTAGAATAAAAGGAACTGTGTTACCATGCATTTTCTGAAGGATTTTCTGATTCTGAAACTCAAATACTTGTCATTATTTAGTGAATGCAGTTCTCACTGATTTGCCACAAAAACCCAGAAAACCACAAATTTTATGAGGAACAGACCAAAAATGTGAGGCAAAAATCTGGATGGTTGAGAGGTAAAATCGCACACACAGTGAACTCAGACAGCAAAATCGTCAGAAGTACACCACACATCACACCTCTCTAAGGCCATCACAATACAGATAATCCATCATATGCTGAGGTTCTAAATATTAACCTGCTTAAATCTCAAAGACCAAAACACAACACAGGCACAAAGCACACTCAGCATATTAAGTCTACTTCTTCACATAGCACAGAGTCCCAAAGTCACAGACAATGAGCCTGTAAGTCAGGCATCTGCCTAACCAAACATTCTTGTTATTGGTGACTCCATTGTAAGACATTTAGATGTGTCCCTTAATAGGCTGAGCAAGGAAAGAGTGACAATTAGTTGCTTGTCAGGAGCCATCAGATCATGCCTGCACTCAAGTCATTGAACAACAAGTACTAGTATGACTCTATCATAGTTCATGTCGGTGTCAGTGACTTGAGGTGTACCTCCTTGCATTATATGAAGACAGATATGATGTAGCTCTGAGACTGTGTCTAAAGCAGGTATGAGCCTAGCACTGAGCAGCATTCTACCTTCTGCAAGGATGATGCTGCAATATGAGCAAAAAATAATTGACTTCTGTAAGTGCATTAGTTTTTGGTGTCATTCAGTGGGAATCCAATATTTGTCAGAATCAGCAGATATAATCGACATACCACCCTGTTTCGCCAGAGATGGCCTGCATCTGTCCCCTCAAGGGTTTAGATTATTGGCAAAGACATTGCCCATCCACATAATGCCTTTTTAGGCAATGCCAACCAGATAAACCTACTAACATAATGAAACAAGCAAAGGAAAATATGAAGATGTTACTGAGCATTGTGAGGAGCTGGAATAAGAAACTTTGCTCCCTACAAGCCCTTTTCACCCTGGAGGACATTGACATCTGTGTAGTGACTGAGACATGGTTTACAGTAACGGAGAGTACTCTGACTGTGCAGGGCTACATTACTTTTTACACGTTTAGACAAGCTACTGTACAGGGGGAAAAAAAATTGGAGATATATCAATCTACATCCAGAAGAGACTTACATCAAGGCTGCTAAAGTAGCATAATGCAATGGAGCTTCATGTCCAAATAACCACCAGAAAGGTCCCATACCATATATTAACCAGCTGTAGAACTCCCTTTATGACAAAAGAAAGTCACAACACCTATCTACAGGAACTAGTATCACTTAGTATTAAACCCAATACCATTTTCCTAGGTGTTCTAAACTGTCCAGCTATAGACTGGGAAACCTAGATCTCCATTACTGCGCAAGCACAGAGATTCCTGGAGTTTGTCAACACAAATGCTGTGGAACAGTCAGTCAGAGTACCCACTATCCACATCTTGGATCTTGTCCTTGCTAATATGGGAGCATATTGCACCATCCCTTGTGTATCTTCATGAATTGCTAGGTCTGACCATAAAGCAGTCTCCGAAATAAAACTGATAACAGAGATCCTTTCCACAAATTCTCACAAATCCAGTTAATGCCAATGAATACACAGAAATATACACCACCACACTATACTAACAACAGCAGCTGTACCCAGTAGGAACAAGTGCAGGGCAAACCCCAGAAACAAACCCAAATGGTGGAACCATAATATCAACAACCTTTGACCAACAAGTGTCTATTGTTGTAAGAAAGACCTTCTATATTGCACAACTTATAAAGAAAGGGATTGTGTCTAGATCTAGAGATTTCATTGTCCCCCTTTATTCAACCCTCATTTGGACAGTCATTGAATATACTATCCCCTTTGGCAAGTATCTGTCCAGAGACATGCAACAACTGGAATGCCCACAGAGATACCTTACTAAAAGGATACAAGGCCTAAACAACATATCTTACATGAACCGACTCAATGCCCTGTCACTCTACTCAATATCCTAGACTGCTAAGAGGTGACCTAGGTCTGGCATACAAGCCATCCTCTGACCCAATACTGATGGATTTACTGCATATCAACAAGTCAAATGGCATCAGAAGTCATTGGTCTAGGGACGTAAATCTCTTCTGCAATATCAACAGAATAGTTTGGAGGAACAGGTACATTTCTCAGACTATAGCACTGCTGTGGAATAAATCCACATCCACATAAAACAAAGTTCAGCTCTGTCCATTTTTAAGAACAACTTAAATCTACAGATGGGAAACAGAAAATTTACCCCAGGACTAGTCCCTATACTGCTAATGGACAGAGGCAGCTCATAAAAGGTTTATCTAATGCATGCGCACCCTCAAATTATAAATTGTATGATCCCATTTATTCTCATTAGGGATAATATTTAATTATCCACCTTGAGATGGTTTCTTTCCCAAATCATATTTTTTCTAACCTACTTGGTAGGCCTCATCAGTTACTCTCAATATATTTGCATCTCATCATACTATTAAATATTTCTCTCTTTGTGGCACTCCTAAACCTTCCTTCTCCTTTGAGAGTATTACCTTATTCAATGCCACATTGGGCTTTTGATCTTCCCAAAAGTATTCCTTCATCTGCTTTCTAATTGTTTTCATCACTGTTTGCTTTGAAGAATTCCAAAATTTGACCCTGGGTGTTAAGTGTTATAGCAAAAAGTATAAGTCCAGTACCTGCACCTTCTGATCTAAGTCTAATTTAATTTAATTTAATTTAAGTCTCTCACTTTGGCTCTTTACAGTACCCATTGCCGTTTCAAAATTCATATCCATTCTTGCCTCTTCTGATTACTTCAGCTAAATCCCTAAATGCTTTATTTCTCCTTCCACATACCTGACCTATCCTTATTTTACTCTTCCACTTTACTAATGTTTATTGATATAGCCTGTATCTTCTCTCTGTTTATCTTATGGACACTCACCTTACTAAAGTCACTTATAATATCCTATACTTTTAGAAAACCTTCTTGCAGGTGAACAAAGATTAAGAGAATGTCATTCACGAATAGGGAGATCTTGCATTGACTCCTGTAGATCTAATTGTCTTATTTGTACTGCTAATACTTCTATATAAATTTTAAATAGCAATAGGAGCAATGGGCATCTTTCTTTTTAGTTCAAGTTCACTAGGCAGCCTTGTCCTAATTTTAACTCTGTCCCTTCCCCTCTCATGTCATCTCTGTATCATTGACACCCAGCCTACAGAGAACCCGTATTCCTTTAAAGCCTCAAACAAATATACCCATCTCACCTTATTGGAAGCTTTCTCAGCATCTAATGATTTTATGATTTTTTTCTCCCTCTTTCTTTGCATCTCCTGTGACCAAAAATGTTTTTATTAAGTTATTTGCTGTCCCTCTCCCATCTATAAATCCCATCTGCTCTTCATGTATGTCTGGCATTATGTTGGCTAATCTCCACACCACTAATGACATAAAACACTTATAATCATGGTTAAGAATTGAGTTAAGCCTATAAGAGGACACAACCAAGGAGTTTCTCCCCTCTTTATGAATCAGTTATGACTGTTTCCTTTCATGAATGTGGGGGGGGGGGGGGTAGCATACTCTAATATCTTTTTGAACCACTTTACCACACTACCAGTTTTTGTCCTACCATCTTCTATGCTTCTATAGGGAATCCTGTGCCTGGCTATTTTCCTCTCTTCATATTCTTTACTACCTTATGTAATTTCTTTCATCAGTTCTCCCCTTTGTCTATCTCCATTTTTTTCACTTGTGTATCCTCCCACCAAATTCTTTCAGCCCAAGTCCCTGGGTCATCATTGTCTTCCTCACTGTAAAGTTTTCTGTATAACTTTTCAAATTCCTGTAGACTCTCTTCTTGTTTATGGATCATTTTATCTGACTCATCTGTTTTTAGTTGTAATATTCCTCCTGTCAGCATCTTTCTGCCCTAGACAGGTTGCCAAACCTCTACTGTTCACAAAGACAGTATTCCATTCCTGTCCTTTTTCTTCATATTTCTATATCTACCCATTTCTGAATTTCACTTTTAAGTTCTCTGCGCCTACTCTGTGTATCTCCCATTTTTTTCTTTGCCTTTTATTGAAGTTGTTTAAGGTCATCTGTCATCGCTTTCCATACTACCCCACTACTTTTATATTCCAACTATTCTCTTTGTTATGCTTCTTTTGCAACTGCTCTTTTAAAATATCCCACTCATTTCCATCATCCTCCCCCCTTCTTTTCCATTAAACTCTGCAACTCCAAGACAAGGCAGTCTATTTAGTCTTTTCATCTAAACCAGTACTGGGGCCCCTTCCAATGATTTGTCAGATTACCTGACCCTGTCAATCTTACCATTGTGCTTACCAAGGTATGGTCTGACAGACAATGGATCTCACTGTCCACCTTCTAGTTTGTCCTGTTTACTAATGGCAGGAAGCAGCCAGTCATCCACACAGCCCATATTTTGTAAATACCTACTTAAGTATTTCCTGTCCTGCTATACCTTCCATCTCCTACGTCCTTTGTCAACATCTGTTTCCCTACAAACCAAATTCCAGTGTCCTATTAGCTCAGTTACTCCCTCCTGGAAACATTCATTTCTTGATAGTATCTCCCTTATCCTTCCAGTCTTCGACTGTGGTGGCAGGTAGACTAATACTATTGTGGTAGTTTCTCCATTTAGCTTACCTTTTATCCCTGTAAAGATTCTCTTTGAGTCTATCAATTTCTCCTCTCTTCTAAAGTTCAGTTCACTGTTTGCCAGTAGTGCTAACCCTCTTCTGTTGTTTTTCCATGCTGTGCCAGTACTACCTAAAATCATCATCTGTTTAAATGTTTGGCACTTTTTGCACAGATACAATGTGATAGCCACCTTTCATTAAAAGACACAAGACCCTCACCTTCTTAATTGTATTTGTTAGGCCATTAACATTCCAAGCTTCTAATTTTAATTTACCTGTCATTCTGTATTGTATGAGTAAATTTAATCTTAATAACATACAGAAGGTTTCCTCCGCAGTCACACTAGATTTCTTTTTATCCTCCTTCCCTCTGCATATCTTATAACTTTTTTTATTGCTGTCCCTTCCATACATGGAGTCATACCTCCACTCCGTCTATTGCCAGCACCTGTCCCATCCATCGTTCCTTGTGCACCCATCATTTCTTTTCAACACTCTTGTATATTTCCTTATTTTTTCACTCCAACCCTCTTTTTAAACAACAACAAACACACACACCCTATTCTAACTGCATACAAATTTTACATGTACTTACTTAGTCCTATTACTCATTCTGCCCCCCCCCCGTCTTGCCTAGATGCATTCTGTTTTCCTTTTACTTTATGCAATTTATATCGCCTTACATTCTCTTTCCCTGCCTTACCTCTGTACCTCCCTGCTTTTAACCCAACACTGTCTTAGCAGTCCTGGACTCCCTGACTTGTGTCTACTTCTTTTATATACCAAATCAGAGATGTGTGCATCTTTTTAGGTTTCCGTAAAGTTGTGATCTGATGTTGTCAGTCTATTTATTCTTGATGTATGGGACTCTGTTCCGATCCATGGAACTGGCTTGGCTCTTATTACAGATTGCGAGAACCAAAAACTCTTGCGCTAAGTCCCTACCCAGAATTCCTTTTCTAGATTACCTTAGATCTTGTTTGCTGCTCTTCTACATCAGACACATCAGCCAAAATGCTCTCTTGAGTTAAGTGAATTTAAAGCTTTTTTACTTAAATTTTTGTAAAACCTTTCTGGAAATCGTTCTTAAGTCCTTCCTTAGTCTTCTTAACCTACCCTATCAATATTTTTCCTTCTCTCTGGTTTTCTTGTAGTATTTCTCACCCTTTTATACTTTGGTGTTCTTTCCCACCATTGTTGGTAGTTTTTTCCTGTTGAAAAAAAAAAAAAAAGCTTAAGTTGTACTAAGTTTTCTTTCTGTGAGTGAGTCTCCTTGCAAAGCTTTTGTACCTTGTGGTTCCTTTGGTAGCGCCTGTCCTTTTTTCTCTCTACCTCCTGGTAGATCGGGTTTATTATTGTTGGTAGTCCCCCCTTCTTTCTCTTCTTTACTGTGTGTGTGGCTCTGTGTGTTTTTATGCGAGTTTCACTTGGTGTCTAGTTAATATAGCAGATGAAGGTAAAGGCACTACAGTTTTCAAGCGGTGCCATGATTATGGGAGAAAAATGCCTAATTCTCACGGGCATATGGGGTGTGTATATTGCTTAGGCCTGGTGCACTTGCAGGAGAATTGTGCTCTTTGTCATGCTTTTAGTCACTGGGCCCTCATAGAAAGAAAGAATAAACTTATCCTTAAAGGGCTAATTAAAACTTCTTTTGATGATGCTTTGTCCAGTCACCAGGGAGATCAAAGTCCGAGATTTCCTTGCCATCTTCCTCTTTCTCGAAAGTTGGTCAGGGAAAGAAGAGCAGACTCTCAGTGTCAGTGTCCTCTTCAGCTCTGGCTTTGAAGAGATCTAAATCTTCTGTCCCCTTGCATTTAGCAGAACCAAAGCTAAGCATTACAAAGGCTATGGTGTGGATTTCAGCACTGACAGCGATGACCTCCAACGGACCGAAGGTTTTGGTGCTGATAATTACGGAGCAGACCACCCAGGTGCCAGCCCCTCCCTATGTGCCACCCCCTTCCATGATGCCGTCGGTATCCAGGGAACCAGAACTTTCTTTCTTACACAGGACTAGGTACTCCCCCCTCACTGGATCCCTTTGTGGGGCATCTCCCAAGCCCCTTCTTAGAGAGACCAGAATCTCCATCAGGTTTTTCTTTTTGTTCCTCCAAGAGTCTGACGGAACTAGACATTGTGAGGTTGATGGATCAGTTCCTCTTGGTTAGGGGTCTTACAATTTCTTCCCAGCTTTCATTCCCTTCTGGAGATGGGACCTTCTCTCCAAGGACTCCACCAGTCATTCCTCCTCTAACTCCCCTGAGGCCTTAGATACCACGACTCTGATTCCCCAGGTTCTAGCTGTCCTGGTGCTGACAGCTTTTCTGACTTCAGCTCCAGTTTCTGCCCTGAGTTCCTCAGTTCTTTTGGATCTGGAGGACCTCCAGGGTCATAGCTCCACTGCCGGCTCCAAGGGGTGTGGCTCGGCTCAAGTTTTCTTGGAGCTGTCCTTTCTTTTTCGTGCCTCAGCACATGCATGCTCTTCCCCGGCTTCGGCTCTGGTAGCAGTCTCATCAGAGCGGTGTGGTACCACAGTTCCAGATTTGTTCGTCCCACTTCTGGGCTCCCATCCCTCTTTGGGGGAGGGCTACCTTCAAGTCATGGAGAGGGGCTTGGCCTCTGCAGGTTCTCAGCCGGTTCCCTCCTTATTGGAGTGTTTCCCCATGACTGCCTTTTGCCCAGAGCTTCCTCCAACCTCAGTTCCTGGACAGTGAGCACCAAAGTCGCAGGTTACCCCTGCACAGGGGCTTACCTCTTCCGATTCCTCCACAGAGCTTCCCACTGAGGATGTACACCAGAAGAGTACATGTAAAAGGAAACACCCAGATTCCCCAGAGAAATCTATCATAGAGGACATGGTCTTCGATGAAGGGGAGGGTTCCTCCTGCTCACCCCTAGAATAAGTCTCCTTTGGAGACATTCTTGAGTTATTAAAGCAGAGGGGTGGCTGGAAGCAAAAAGACCCTTCCTCAGAGGAGTTGGTGTACCTGCAAGCTTTTGGTGCTCATCCATCTTTTGGGTTACCCCACCCGCTGATGATCTTATTAAATTGATCACACAGTGGGCATGGAAAGTCCCTGATTCTGTAGAGCCAATCCCTAGGAGACTGGAAAAAAATTCTCACCACACCAGAAGACCAACAGTTTTGGGCCAAGAGGTTAGCAATAGATGCTATCATGGTTGTCTCAGCCACAAAGAAGGAACTGGCAGAGGAAAGTTCCACTGTTCATCCTCTGAACCGAGAGTCCAGGGCAAAGGACAGGTTTGGGAAGTGGGTCTACACTTCATCGACCTTTGCCTTACAGTCTTTGAACTACATGGCACACTTTACTAAACTCTAGAGGGATCTGATCAAGGAGGTGTCATATACCCTTGCAGGAGCCGTGTCTGAGGAGGTGCAAGATAAAGCTGCCTCCCAGTTGGCCACCCTGGAGTCTATTTTCAACCTGTCCATGAGGATAATTGCTCACACAACTGAGTGGATGACTAGGGCAGTAGGTTCTGACATTGCCATAAGGAGGTGCATCTGGATGTGTTTGTTTGAGTTTGTGGAGCTATTTAAGTCTTCATTTGTCAATGCTCCCTTTGGCGGATCATTCCTGTTTGGTCCCAAAATCAGAGAGACCTTGGCCAGGTGTGAAAAAGATAGAAAGACCCTTTTCTGCAGTGGGTGTGTTTTTATGCTCCCCAGTGGTCCTTTTCCAGGAACCAAAAAAGCAGGAAAATTTGGTTCAAAAAATCCCAAGGGCCATTTCAGGACACACATGGTACTGACTCCCCTCAGGGCAGAGGGGGGAGCTCCAGTGGAAGACATTGCCATTGCGGCAGAAATGGCCCACTTAATCAGGGTTCCAAGGATTCCTTCTCAGGGAAACCCTACCAGTGCTCCTGAAGGGAGGCCCAATTACTTGCCTCTGGAGGCAGTCGAGGAAAGATTGTCCTTGCACCCACTAATCTGGCAACAAAGAACTACCAGTACTTGGGTGCGAAGGATCATTGCTAGAGGATACAACATAACCTTCATTCTCACCCCAAGAACAGTCAAAAGAATCCCCAATGTACCATACTGTCTGAGGCAGCAGGCAGCTCTGGAAATTCAAAAGCTGCTAGTAAAAAGAGTCACCCAAAAGGTCCCACCAGACCAGATAAGATCCAGATTCTACTCAAAATTCTTTTTGGTGCCAAAAAAGACAGGGGGACTGGAGACCAGTTTTGGATCTCAGCCCATTGACCAAGTTTGTTTAGTGGGCAAAATTCTGGATGGTCACTGTTCAGGCTATTCTACCCTTTCTAGGGACAGATGATCAGATGTGCTCTATAGACCTCCAGGATATGTATTACCACATAAAAATGGACAAATACTCCAGAAGGTTCCTCCACGTCTGTTTAGGAGCCAGTAATTATCAGTTCAAAGCTCTGCCCTTTGGTCTCACCATAGCCACCAGGGTGTTCACCAAGTGTATGGCAGTAGTAGCGGCTCACTTGAGACTGCATGGATTCCAAGTGTTTCCATATCTAGATGACTGGCTCATCACAGCTCCCACCAGGCATCTACTAGAGCAGTCAAGAGACTTTATTCTAAACACTTGCACTTGTCTAGGTATTACTGTGAATCACACAAAATCCCAACTAAGTCCGACTCAAGAGTTGGAGTTTATAGGGCTCGTCTAAATACCACCTTTTGCATAGCTTCCCTTCCTCCTCACAGATTGTAAAGGATAAGGTCCCAAGTGAAAGCTATTCTCTCCTACAACAGGGTTCCTACTCTATTAGTTCTACAAACCCTAGCATCCATGTCAGTGGCCATCACATTGGTCCCGCTAACAAGATTTCACATAAGACTTCTGCAGTGGTTATTAGCCTCCCAACAGTCTATTCTCAGTCATTCCCTGATGCACCACATCCAGGTCACCAATCATTGCAAGAAAGACTTATCTTGGTGGATGGAATCAGAGGAAATTCTCCTGGGCTGATCCTTTGTTCCTCCTCAGCCCAAGGTCATAGTGACCACAGATGCCTCTCAGATGGGGGGGGGGCATTATCTGGGCAGAACAGTCCAAGAGTTGAGGGAGTGCTTTTAGCATTGCAAGCCTTCCAAGCTGCCGTCCCTGTGGGAATGATTGTGATTCAATCAGACAATACATCGATAACCACATTGCCACAACAGTCAAGAAATCCTTCTATGTGGCACACCTCATCACTAAGGGCTTTTCATCCAGAAAAAAAGGTGGTCATTGTCCCACTGTACAATCCCTCATTAGACCCATTATAGAGTATAATGCCCCGTTTGGTATGTACCTCACAAGACATCTGCAACAGCTTGAAAGGCCACAGAAATACCTCACTAAAAGAATCACAGGCCTAAAGCAGATGCCATATACTGACCGTCTAAAAAAACTCCAGCTATACTCTGTGGCATATCGTCTACTCAGAGGCGATCTCTGCTTAACATACCAGGCCATGTCAAACCCTGAGCTGCTGGACATGCTCCACTTAAAGAAATCCCAATCCCTCAGAGCCACATGCTCCAGGAATCTAAACCTTGTCATCACAATGAACAAAACATGCTGGAGGGATAGGTTCCTGACCCAGAGACTCCCTATACTCTGGAATAGACTGCCCATACATATCAAGCAGAGATCCTCTTTGGCTCTCTTCAAAAGGAACCTTGATGATTGGATGGGAGATAGGAAATTCACCCCGGGGATCATGTCAGCCGCCCTGCTAGACAGGGGCCTGGAGAAGTAAATATTGTGGGAAGAAATATCCAGGGAATTGTTATAGCTAGGCTTGCATAGGCCCTAGGGCCAATATCCTAGTACCAACCTATGAACCTGTAAGATACTTGGTCCCCGATAGAGGCCAACCTGCATATCAGTTTTCTGGAGTTGAGGGAGTGCTTTTAGCATTGCAAGCCTTCCAAGCTGCCATCCCTGTGGGAATGATTGTGATTCAATCAGACACTACATTGCTGTTCTGCAACATCAACAAACAGGGCAGAACCAAGTCTTATCCCCTTTGTTGAGAAGCTCTCAGAGTCTGGCATTCGGTGGGTGATCTCTTTCAACGGCTTTCTGATCACAATGCACATTCTGGGGAACTCGAACGTGATAGCTGACAAGCAGAGCAGATGCATTCTCCTGCCTCATGAGTGGTTTCTCAATCCCAGAGTAGTGAAGGAGATTTTCCATTGCTGGGGCCAGCCTTGCTGTGACCTGTTTGCGTCATATCTCAACAACAAGTGCAGTAGCTACTTTGCCCTAGTCCCTTCTTGGGGGGAGTCCCCGAGAGACACTGTCCTTCATGACTGGCCTTCAGGACTGCTCTGTGCCTTTCCCCCAGTTCCACTATTACCACCTTTCTGGAAGAAAGCCATCAGGTTGAAGAGCAAGGTGATCCTCATTGCTCCATTCTGGTCTTGACAAGTCTGGTTCCCCTTTCTTTGGCCTCGCCTAATTCACCATCCATGGATTCTTGACCCAGATCCAGACCTCCTGTCCAATCCAGAGGGACTAATTCACTCCAGTCTCCGAAACCTCAAGCTTACAGCTTGGTTCCTCCAATTCCATTGATCATCAAGCAAGATAACCTGTCCTCTCCAGTCCGAAAAATTTTTGTTAGCTTCCCATAAACTTCCACCAGGAAACTTTATAATAGTAAGTGGAAAATATTCTCATTTTGAGCCCACTAAAAGGGCATTGACCCCTTTTCTGCAGCAGTTGAAAAAGTGCTGGAATTTTTAGCTATGCTTTTTGAGGAGGGAGCTTTTTCTTCTACTATTAAAGTCCAATTAGCTGCTATTTCCAACTTCCATGATGGTTTCAAAGAGCATTCCTTAATCTCCCACAAATTTTTTAAAGTATATATGAAAGGAACATTGAGGTTAAAACCACCTTATAAGCATCCTCTCATTCCTTGGGATCTCAATATTGTCCTACAATCACTGGTACATTTCCCTTTCAAGATGTGGCTAGTTGGGATCTGAAGTTCCTTTCATGTAAAACCATTCTTCTGGTAGCCATTACATCTGCCAGAAGAATTTCAGAGATTCAAGCATTATCTTCAAACCCTCCATATTTGATGTTTCATAGAAACAGGGTTTCACTAAGGGCCAACCCATCCTTTCTTCCTAAGGTGATATCTGAAGCTAACATCAATCAATACATTAATTTACCAGTCTTCTTCCTTAATTTTTCTAACAAGAGAAAATATTGTTTGCACTTGCTAGATGTCCACAGACAATTGCGTTTTTATCTCCGTAGAACAAAGGACTTTAGGAAGTCTGACCAGTTATTTGTCTCCATCCATGGGTAAACCAGTTACTTTATGTAAATGGTTAAGGGAATGCATAACTTTTATCTACAATAAGAAAAACATCCAATTACCTGTACCAGTTAAAGCACATTCTACTAGGGAGAC
Organism: Protopterus annectens; assembly: GCF_019279795.1. NCBI lineage: Eukaryota > Metazoa > Chordata > Ceratodontiformes > Protopteridae > Protopterus > Protopterus annectens. The sequence goes on along the minus strand of NC_056745.1, from coordinate 645,316,756 downwards.
AGCCACTTCTGCTGTTTTTCACTCAAAGGCTTCCATGGATGAAATATGCACAGCAGCAGCCACCTGGGGTACTCCACATACCTTTATTACTCTTTACAAATTGGATCTGGTCTCCAGGGGAAGAGTGTCCTTTGGCTCTATGGTGCTCAGAAATGCCCTTCCATAAGGCCTCCCAAGATCTAAGGTAGCTGGGGACTCTGTCCGATACGTCAAGGATAAATGAAGATTGACAACATCAGATAAAGATGTTATGTACTCACCATAATGTTCCATCTGTGTTGTCAGTCTTTATTTATCCTTGACACCCCTTCCACCTTCCTCCTCCTTTAGGCTGCTTGGAGGAATGAACTCTAGTTCTAGTTATCTGTTATTTCATATATGACCTTGGATACAGCCTCTATAATTGGAATAGGGCTGTCTTTCCTGTCTTCCTTTATAGCTGCAAACTTGATCTGAGGTAATCTAGAGAGGGGCATTCTGGGTAGGGGCTTAGCTCAAGAGTTTTTTGTTCTCGCGATATGTTATGAGCCAAGCTGGTTCCAAGGGTCGGAACCGAGTCCCATATGTCAAGGATAAATGAAAATCGGCAACACAAATGGAACATTACGGTGAGTACATAACTTCGTTTTTGCAAGTGTATACTTAACTACACTTTCCCTGCATATCCAGGGCAGAAGTACTATTGGCAAATTGTAAAGACTGAGCTGTGGGGTGCAGAAGCAACATAACAAATGGGTAAAACAGTGTGCACTGGCTGATTCTTGCACCTGAACAAGTCAGCACATTACTGCTTTCCCTTCTAATTCCAGATGACTTCTCATCTACTCTCCTGTTACCATAGCTAAGCTGGGCTACTTCATAAGACCTACCCCTGTTTCACAGTTTAAGCAAGCCTGCAATCATTCTTTAATCTTTCTCACCCGCCCTTCTGTTTGTTAACCAACTTGTCAATTATCCCATTAACATTTTACCATCTTTTCCAACATCTGCTACAAACTATGTCATATGAATTGTCAGTCCTCTAGCTTGCCTTAAGTAGTTACCAATAATTGAATTATTAAATATCTGTAGGCTATTGAATCAGTGTCTGTACTGTTATACCTTACTTCCATCCAATCAATGCATCTTGCCTCTTGTCTCCTTCATTTGTAAAGAGAAACTCTCCTACATGAAGTATACACCACCCTTAAGGTTGTCTTAATTTTTTTAAACATACACTTGTCTGCCTTTCCCCCACAAAGCTTGAGCATAAGGGCTAATGGCACATGTTAAGAACTGGGAGAGGGTGTGCAGAAGCAACAAAACTGATGGATAAAATAGTGTGCGCTTAGTACTACATCTTACATTTAAACAAAATGGTGCACTACTCTGTTTTCATTCTCTTCCTTATAGGTCTTACCTCCTGTTTCCATAGCTGAGATCAGCTGCTTCATGACCCCTCATCATTCTGCACAATCTGAATGAATCCCCAATCCTATTTATCTTCCCTCGACGCCTTATTTTATTTGCTCATTAACTTGTCAGTCATCCCTCAAGCATTTTAATGGCTTCACCCCCCTATCTCCAGCCTTATCATTTGCTTGATCCCTTGTGTTGTGTAGTTATTAGCAACCCTACTATGAGATAAATGAGGTCTGTTAAATTGTCGAAACAGCATTACAGTGAATGTCATTTCGCCGACACATAAAGAGTGAAATTATCAAACAGCGAAAGCTCAGGTCAGTAATTTTTTTCCTAGGGAAAGAAATTGCTTGGCCTGAGCCGTGACATTGCCCTTTACCCCATTGGAAGTGCGATCTTGGAGTTGGTATATTTAGTTAGGGAGGGTGTGGGGGGCACATTGTTTTAAGTGGTGTGTTTTGTTTTGTTGGTCTACCGATTTTTTTCCCTAGGAAAAAATCGGTGACCTAGGGTTTCGCTCTTTTAGCATTTCAGTATTTACACATCGGCGAAACAACATTAGCTGTAATGCTGTTTTGACAATTTAATATAGACCCGATAAATGTAGGATGTTTATTAAATGTTTGTGCTATTATTGACACTGGCTATCTACTGTAAAATAGTCTAATGAATTTCAGCCTACTATACTACCTAAATCAAAAATCAAATATAAAATAAAAAAATAAAGTGATTTACAAATTAACTCTGCCTTGCTATTGAGTGATTTATAGCTGGCAGATTTGCTAGACCCAAGTCCAGGCTCAAGTGTGTTTCTTCATATCACAGCAGTTATGTATCAGTCTTGGTACTTACAATATACCCAGATATCAGTCCAACGGGTATTAAAATGCCTTATTATTTAAGTCCACTCATCTCTCCCAAAATTCTTACTCTTTTAATGAGGTTAACACACAACTGTCCACAATTAATAGTCAGTCTGCTTAATTTGGCATCCTGTTCACTGCCTTTTCACCTGTCCATTTCATCAGGCAATGTCTCTTTCAACCTTCTTTCCTCTTCTATGATATGAAACATTTACTTCAATTGCTGCTATTAAATATTGAAAAAAATGACTTATTTTGTCTTCTTCTGTCCTCTCCTCTCCTTTCTTGGTAGCTCTTCTGCACTCTGCATTTATGAGTCATGCTTTTCCTGGGCTTCCTTATAGTTTACTGGCTTCTGGTGTTGATCAAGTGCTGCCATCATATCCTGAAATGTGCAAGCTTGTCTATGAATAAAAAGTCTCATACTGGACGGATATAATAGCTGCCATCAGAAACCCCCGAGTTTGCACATTTTGATTGCTGTAAAGAAAACATTAATTCTATGTTTTGTCTCCCATGAATAATCATTGTCTATAAAAAATCTTGCAATCATTCACATCAACTTCTTTCCCAGTTTCCAGATTTCCTGCAGTACTTCTTCTTTCAGCTCATAAGATACCAGTTTTACAATGATAGGCTGAGGCCATTTGGACCCTTCTTATTCTAGTTACTATGTGTCTGGTGGGCTCTCTCCAAGCAAGCAGAACAAGAACTGTTTTAAGTCAATGACTGAACTGTCTACACTTTTGTTTGCACCAGTCACTTATATATTTTTTTCTGCCCATCTTTTGAAAAATGATCCAATAAACCAATAGTTTCTGCAGTTTTAATTCACAGCCAGGCAACACATGCCTTCATGCTTGAAACTGAATCTCAAACAATATGCTATTTCTTCAGATGAAGTTTTATTTCAGCTGTTCCAAAATGACCATGCATTTTACTGTCTTTTTATGGCAACAGAAATTCTGTTCTGTCATATATTGCCGTGCACTTTATTTTAGCACATTTTTTCTTCAATTTACTTTTATATATACCCACATCCATTGTAAGATCCTCTATTTTCATGTCTCTTAATTCTGTAGTTCTGTAAACATTCACATCATTATCAAGTTTTAAATCATAGGTTTGCCCATCAGTCTATTTCTTTATAGCATAGAAGTTTCCTCCTGTCAGTATTAGTGAATGATGCAAATTCAGACATAATATTTACATCTGTCTCTCATATAAGCATCAATAGACCATTGTGGCTCTTAGCATCCAGTGAAGATAGATGTCTAATATATGACAGATTGTTCTTAGGGTCACACTGTTGCTTAAACCTGTCTTTTAAAACAGCTAGACTAATCTGCCTCTCTTTAGTAAGATTAAATGTGTTAAATATTTTTTAAGACATCATCTCCAGTAAGGGGGAGAAATGTAACTTCTTACACCTACCTGTTCACTTTTTCTAATGCATCAGATGCAACACTGAAGAAATCAAAGTTTGTAGCTACAGTTTCCAGTTTTAGTCAAATTGCACAAAGAATCAAGGTCCTTGGTAGAGAGTCTAGTAAGACAGTTGTCATCTGATAATGCCATTGCATTTGAAAGGGTAATGGTGACTGAAGTTTGTTTTGCTGAAACACCGAGAAGTTTGCTGTTGCAAAAAAATATATAAGTGGTGTACTCTTCTGAGCATCTGCATTCTGGCTTTCTTTATTATGGGGTGGCATTTTTTTCTACTGTTTTTATCATTAAGTGTGCTTGTTTTGGCATTTCCTTCCTGCATTTTGGCAACATTTCAATTTGTTTAGTAGTTTCCCACCTGCTGGTTTAGTGGTAGCATTTTGTTTGGGTTGGACACACCATTTTTTATCAGTTTACCATTTGATTATGGTGAGTTTGCCCTTACCCTTACAGCTGTTTGAATGAAGTTGAAAACAAAAACACTACTGCTTCACATGTCACCCTAATTTGACCCTATTCAATATCTTGAACCTTCTGTACTACATGCACCTCTCAATACAGGTGCTAAAATAAAGACACACTGAAACCACTTTGGACTCATCCATATTGTTTACTATCATGGCAGTGACTGATGAAGAAAGAAGAAGAAACAAACAAGAATGTGTGTGTGTGTGTGTGTGTGTCTGTGTGTGTGTGTGTGTGTGTGTGTGTGTGTGTGTGTGTGTGGCATGATTGTTTAAAACTACGGGGAAAACTGATAATTAATTAAAGAAAAAAGAACCAAAATCTGTAGACAAGCTCAGCTGAGATGTCAGTGTAATTAAGCACTCAACTTCTTTAGTTGTCAGTATCTCTTTGTTGAAAGTAAAAAAAAAAATTAAATAGATGAGTACTTTCATGCTGGCCAATTTATATCTGTATTCAGTTTTCACCATTGTGAAAAATTCACTGGTGACTAGTGACTATTCTAATTCTACTTTCTTATAAAAAAGACTACTGAAAAGACCTCCGTCATGGCCTTTGCTGTAACCTTTTAGGAGGTGCAGCTCTGGTGGATGTTTACTTGTAGTTGGGTGTATAAGCTGAGACAGGAAATATTCTGCCAATGAAAACATGACTCAAATTGTTACTTTTACATTTCACAATGACATGCCCATTTCTCCTTAAAAAGTATGTCTGCTTGATAGAGGAAATGGGTATGACTTTTTTCCCTATGATATTGTAACCACTCATGGTTACTGCCTCTAGCAGCAAGTCTACAGTGACAGAATGACAACTTGGTTAACTTTAATACTTAATGTATACAGCTTTGTGTACTCAATAAGTATTAGGAATTTATAAGTGACCATTCTCTGAATTTGTTGCTTTTGGTTTATTTCATTTTATGTGTTTAGTTATTTTTTCTTTTCCTACAAGACTGGATTGGTAGGAAACCCTGAAACCCCATCATCACAATGCTAGCTATGATGACATGTGTCCATACAGCATTCCGCAAGCTGGTAGGAAATGTTTTGCTTTTCAAAAGAAAAAAAAATAATATATATATATATATTTTTTACTGCTTTCGGGAAATGGAAAAGCAGAATCCTGACTGCACAAGGGGTGTCATCAATTCCACATATTCTACTTGACATGCTCTTTAAGAAATCTTTTTACAGGGCAACACCAAGATTGCAAATAATGTTCATAGGTTCATAGATTCTTATATTTATGGCAAGACAAATCACTTTCCTTCCAAAGCAATAATGAAAACACAAGGAAAAAGAACACTTTCCTTTTAATCTAATCCTAAAAATATCTTATTTTCTCTGCAGACCATGTAGAACTGCAACAGACAAAGAGTCCTCCTTGCTCAACTTGAATATAGGTTCCCATCACAGCTACAGCCTCTGAAAAGGCTCATTCAGTCTGCAGTCCATTGAAAACAAAATCTGACAGATCATTTCAGATCCCTTTGTCAGGAAGACCACTTCACTGCCCTCTACAAATGCAGATGGCAACCAGTCCACTAAAGAGCTGAGCTACTCTTAGGGCCTCTTCTTTTCAAACTACTTTATTGACATGCCTCCCCACCTCTTGCTGCCAAACACCATAATAAAACCACCACCTACAACCTCTGTAACCTCTCCCAATTAACTCTCTCCTTCTCTCCAGACATGTCCCCATTTTAAGAGCACAACTCAAAAGACAACTCCATCAAAAATCTGCCTTCAAATGTTTTCCACTAAACACATCACCTAATTCCTTCCCTTCAACCCTCTGCTCTCACCTGCTAATTTCCTCAATATCTACTATTAAAATTAATCCATATTTGTTTTCTACTCTATTAATAATATGTCCACATTGTTTGAAGTGTCTGTGGGATTTCCTACCTACTGTGATTACTCCAAGTTTGTGAATTTGTTCTGTTTTATTTTTTATGAATTTCCTCACCCAAACTCTGCTTATAGGTTCATAAGTTAGTATTAGTCTAACTTCCTTTGTGAGCCATTTTTTTTTAAGCTTAGCCATTTATTCCACCTGAGAATCAAACCTTGTATCTTATGTCTGTAACGTAAATACCTAAACCGTTATGCCAATCCCCATGATTTATTGTATTCAGTGCAGTATCCTGGTAAATAGACTAACTAAATAAATAAAAAAGTAGACCATCAAGAGCTCAGCCACATTACCGTGTACTGGTGGGAGGCCAACAATATCCTCCCATTAATAGATGTTCTGAATACATACCAGGTAAAATATGCATTCACCCACCCTGTCATCCAGACTATTTTTAAAGGTTGACAACAAAGTTATCTGCTTGATATGTAAGGGCAACTTATTTCCAACATGGGGAATATGTTAGGTTAGGTACTATCTGATGTTGATGGTGTGGTAATATAGGTTTAGATAAGTTGGATTAGGTAACTGCCACTCCATTTGTTGTTGTTGGCTTGGTAATATAGGTTTAGATAAGTTGGATTAGGTAACTGCCACTCCATTTGTTGTTGTTGGCTTGGTAATATAGGTTTAGGAATGTTGGGTTAGGTACCTGTCATACCATCTGGCGTTGTTAGTAGGTTTAGGTATGTTGTATTAGGTACCTGTCACTCAATCTGGTGTTGTTGGTGTGGTAATATAAGTTTATGTGTGTTGGAGTAGGTACCATCACTTGGTGCAGTGTTATTGATGTGGTAATATAGGTTTAGGTATGTTGGATTAGGTACCTGTCACTCCATCTGGTGTTGTTGGTGTGATAATATAGGTTTAAGTAGGTTGGGTTAGGTACCTGTCACTCCATCTGATGTTATTGGTTTGGTAATATAGGCTTAGGTATGTTGGATTAGGTTCCTGTCACTCCATCTGGTGATGTTGGTGTGGTAGGTATGTTGGATTAGGTACCTTTCACACCATCTGGTGGCATTGGTGTAGTTATATAAGTTTTAGGATGTTGGATTGGGTACCTGCCACACCATCTGGTGTTGTTTATGTGGTAATATAGGTTTAGGTATCTCTCACACCATCTGGTATTGTTGATATGTTCATATATGTTCATATAGGTTTAGATACAATGGGGTCGGTATCTGACACTTGATCTGGTGTGGTTGGTGTCGTAATGTAAGTCTAGGTATGTTGGATTAGGTACCTGTATCACCATGTGGGGTTGTTGACATGTTAATATATGTTGAAGTAGATTGGGTTAGGTACCTGTCACTCCATCTGGTGTTGTTGATGTGTTAGTATATCTTTAGGTATGTTGGATTAGGTACATCTCACTCCATCCTGTGCTGTTGATGTAGTAATTTAGGTTTAGGTATATTGGTTAGGTATCTGTCACACCATCTTGTGTTGTTGATATTTTAGTATAGGTTTAGGTACATTGGGTTAGGTCCCTGTCACTCTTTCTGGTGTGGTTGGTGTGGTAATGTAGGTTTAGGTATGTTGGGTTAGGTACCAGTCATTTGATATGGTGTTGTTGATGTGTTAGTATAGGTTTAGGTACATTGATTTAGCTACCTGTTACTTCATCTGATGTTGTCAATGTGGTAATATAGTTTTAGGTATGTTGGATTAGGTACCTGTCACATTTTTTTTATTTTCTCCAAATCTTTTGGGTTTCTAATACCATGATGGGAATGGACCCCATTCCTAAGACAAAGTGTGATTAAAGTTCATGAAATTAGTATTGTTTCAGTCTTTGATGTCAGCCAAAAGTGCTCTTTTCAGTACCAGCAATGTGCCCAGTAATGCCTCCTTTTGCAATTCATATGGGGTTACATGGATTGGTAACAAATCTAAATACGATTGTAGATTCTTTTTTATAAGACCCGTTACTCCTACTACTATTGGAACTGTCTGGGTATCTTTCTTCCACATTGCTCTCGTTTCTTCCTGTAGATCCTGATATTTTATGACATTGTGTCTGTCTGTACGCAAGACATGGTAGTCATTGGGTGTGGCGATTTCAAATATCAGTGCTACTTTTGTCTTCTTTTCATAGACCACTATATCTGGTTTTCTAGCATCTCTCTTTTGAACCGTTGGTAATGGGTGATCCCATGTGATGTAAACTTCATCATTTTCTATGATGCTTTTTGGCTCATGTTTCCAGAGGTTTTCAGCCACTTCAGTACCATAATGTTTGCACAATCCACAGTGCAACAGTCTTGCCACATTATTATGCCTTTCAGTATACAGTACTTCTGCCATTAGTATGTCACATCCAGTAATGAGGTATGCGACTGTTTCCAGTTTGGTTTTACAAAACCTACATTTGTTCCTCCCACATGTTCACTGGACTTTGTAAAACAGCCTGTACATAGCCCACTATCTTGTGCCACCAATATTAACCTTTCATCTCTTGGTTTGAATTTGCCTCTCTGTAACCATTCCTGTGTTTGTTCCTGATCAACATGAGGTTCTTCAAGAAGTTTTCTATACTTGCAACTACATTTATACAATTTCCACATTTCTTGCCTTCTCATCTGGTCCTTCACCTTATATTCTTTCTTTTGTTTTTTTTGGCACATTCAGTTGCTACCTGACTTTTCTCTACTTCTGGTTTGATTTCTGTTCCTGCGTGTTGCCGATATGATTCTGCTGCATTAAGCAGGGAAGTCATCTTAGATTTATTCTCCTCATGTTTCAAAACTTTCACTACATTTGGGCCTTGTGAGGTCAGCAGATATATGTGGAGTCCCAGGATTGCAGATCTATGCATGTAATCAATTTCAAGGAGGCCCATCCCTCCTTTGGAACGGGGAATATATATTCTTGGTATGCACTGATTTTTATAAATCATTTGGTGAGCATGAATCATCCTTCTTGTTTTCCTGTCTAATCTATCCAACATGTTTTGGGGCCAGTCAGTTACTCCAAAACTGTAAGTTAAGACAAGGAGAGCAAATTGGTTTATAGCTTGGATTTTGTTCCTAGATGTCAATGCTGTTTTCAGGATTAATTTAAGTCTTGTAAAGTATTCCTTATTAAGTTTTGTTTGCATTTGTTCATGTTTTATTGTTGATCCTTCATCATTTCCCAAGTATTTAAACATTCCCACTTGCTCCAATTCTTTTATATCACATTCTTGTCCCAAACTGATGTTTTCCTGGTACTGTAGTTTTCCTGCTTTAAAGGTTACTTTTGCACATGTATCAAGACCAAATGACATTCTTATATCATCTGAAAAAGTTTTGACAACCTGCAGTTGTGCTTTCAGTCCCTCATCTGATGAGCTACACAGTTTTAAATCATCGACAAAGAGAAGTTTTGAAGTCTTTAGATTTTGTTGTTTTCTAGGAGCCAAATTATAGCCATGGCCTAAGCTGTTAAATAGACTGCTTAATAGGTTAAGGGCAAGGCAGAATAGCAACGGTGACAGAGAGTCACCCTGGACTGTCCCCCTTTGAATTTTTATCCCTGGGATAATAATTTGTACTTTATCATGGCTTAATTGCAAAGTGGTCTGCCACTGTTTCATGGTCACTGTAATGTAGTCAATCAGTGTAGGATGTGTCTTATACATTTTTAAGCACTCTTTTATCCATGAATGTGAGATACTATCAAATGCTTTTTTGTATTCAATCCATGCCATACTTAAATTCTTCCCCTTTTTACAGTTCTTCACTATGACTTTATTTAACAACAAATGATCCTTTGTTCCATATGACTTTCTTAACATTTTGTTCTACTACCATAACTGGGTTTTCTTCTAAATAATTATAAACTCTGTCAGGATCAATTCCCTTGTATAGTTTATACATCACCAGAAGACAAGTTATTGGTCTATAATTTCTAGGTTAGCTTGCAGGTTCACTCTTAAACAGGAACATTGTTTTTCCTGTTATTGGTCAGGTTGGTGTCTGTTCAGGATGCTCATATAAATAGTTCTTACTCATGGCAAAATCCTCATTCAAAGATGTTAATACTTTTAACCAAAAGTTAGGTACTGCATCTGGGCCTGGGATTTTCCAATTAGAGGCTTTTCGTAACTTTGTTTCAATCTCTCTAGCTGTTAGTTCATCCCATTTCATATCCTGTACTGTTAAACTTCTTATTCTTTCTTTTACTTCTGTCCATTTAGCATCTCTGTTTTGTTCAATAGGATCTTCATAGATACTTCTCCAAAATGTATTTATTTCTTCTTTTTTTGGTGGTCTTTCAATTCCTTTTACCTTGTTTTCCAATTCTGTATAAAACCTTTTTGGTTCCTCAATAAATTGCTTATTTTGTACTTTTTTTATATTTATCTGCTTATCTTCTAAGTTTTTCCGCCTGTGCTGAAATTTTTAGTTTTTTATTTGTGATAATGCACGATAGCTCCTGGTCTGTTCTAATACTGTGCATTGGTTTTATCGCATCAATCTTTCTTAGTGTTTTTGTTGATCTTTTCCTTCTCCTGTTGTCTTCTAACAGTGACACTTCTTGTCTTAATTGTTTTATAGGTTTCTCTAGTGAATACTTCCATGATGGTATTTGATCTCTCCCCTTCCTTTGCCTCACTACCCTGTGCTGTTCATACCTCTCAACCATACCGAGTTTTTGGGTCCAAATGAAGGGGTGCCACGATTTCTGAGTGGCACCCCTTCATTTCTGATTTTTTTCTTTATTTTCTTAATTTTTTCGAATATCGCCCTGTTAGGAGCTGATATCATCATGTGCGTGATGACGTCAGCTCCATCAGGGCTATCAGCCAGTTGGAATTGAGCTCCTTGAGCTCATGTAATCATTTCCGGCTGCAAATGCGAGTGGGAAACAGCACTCGGGAGCAGGGTTGGTTTTTAGATGTATTAGCAGCAGCTGGGCAATGCACTCGTTACATCAGTAAAGTAACAGGTTTGTGTGTGTGTGTTTGTGTGTAAATGCCCCCATGTAATACACCTGGTGGCTAGCGGTATTCAGGCTCAAATCCTGTACCTTTGGTACAGGGTAAAAAGAGCCTAAAGTCCATAGCCACCACCATTTCTGAGCTTTGTATAGATTTTTTGTGCTAAGAGTTGAGAGCTAAGCCTATGGTGAGAAGTGAACAAAATTTGTATTCCCCCATTATTGGCTTTTTTGTTTGTCCAGTTTTTTTGTGCTAAGAGTTGAGAGCTATGGTGAGTGAGAAGTGAGAACTGAATTCACTAAATGATAGTCATTAAGTTTCAGTCTTCCTTTTTTTAAGGAAACTGCTGATTTGGCATAGTGGTATGTTGCTCTGATTGTAGTGCATAGGGTCCTGGGTTCAGGACTTGCCAGTGACATGCATGGTGGTAACACATTTTATTCTAGCAACTTTCCAAAATTATACAAGCAATGTTTAAAATGTGTCCCTGATTTTTGACCCCCCCCCCAAAAAAAACTGAAATTGAAAATAAGTACGAGAAGCTGTGCAAGATGCCTATGGCTTACACTACTGTCATTCTATTTATAGTGTGGGTGTGGAAGTAGACTTTTATGATGGAAATGTTCTGAATTGGGCAGTTTTGTCATTATTGGTTCATGCATTTTGTTTCATTGCCTACACTACAGCCTACTGGAAAAATGTTCAAACAATAAATTTAAAATGCGCTTTGTCTAACAAGTGTTCTGTATTATACAAGGAATATAACTTAATAAAGTCAGGAAGGTGCATCAAAGAAAAGAACACATGTATGTTTCTTGTTTTGTGTGCAAGGGGCCAATGAGTTGAAAACAGCCCAAAGGTAATCTTTATCCACCACTGGCCAGATGCATTTTCTTTGGATGTGATGTGTGGGTTTCAATGCTATTTCAATGAATGTGGGTTTCAAGGGCAGAGAAGTTTTAATGCTGTCTATTTTCATTGTGAGGCAGTATTGCTTTGTTTAGGATATGTCTGTTAGTGTTTGTGCATTGTTGTGCTGCAAAATGTAAAAATAAAATCCAAATAATCATTGTAGAAGTAAAGCAGTATGCACACATTAGTGTTTGTGGTAAATGGGGAGAAATTGGCAGGTAATGGGACATTTGAATGGCTGCAGAGAGACTCTGGTGCCATATTTTGGTTGCCTGTTCATCAGTTTGCATTTAAAAGTTGTTATCCCATAATTCCATTTGAGTGGGTGGGGTTATGTAATTATGTATGCAAATTAAATGTTAATCAACATACAGATTTGTACCTATTTTTCATCAGCCTTGTCCAGATTTTTGATGTTTCTAGGTAGAGAGCTATGGTGCTCTTGTGGTAGAACTTTATCAGTTATTAATTTACCTGCACAGTAACATATTCTGTTCACTTCTGTTATGTCACATGGATCTCTATGGACAGTCCTAATTACTGTGTTCATTTGTTTTGTCAGATTTCTGACTTTTGGGGTTTTATTGACCTTCTGCAGTCTATTTCTTTCATTGATCTTAATATATCTATCTGTTTCTGTTAATTCAAGCAACTCATCTCTTAGGTCATTTTCTTCCAAGCTGAGGGCACATCCCTTATTTTTCATTTCCTGCGGGCATTCTGTAGAGAGTTCTATAGCATTTTCCTGTGGCACCTTCTCCTCAATTTCATCCTGTACCAGCTGTTGCTCTGTCATGTGGGAACTCACTGGCCTATCACTTCTCAACATTGACTGCATCAGAGTTTCCACAATTTCCTGTTCCTTCTCTTGCTGTCTAGCATTAAATGAGTATTTATACTGGTTTCCTGTGGAAGGCTCCAAAATATCTTGACATGGCACCTGATCAATTGCTTCCTGTTCCACTGGTTTCCCTTTACTTTGGATATCCATTGCTCCATCCTGTTGTGGTGCTTTCTGAATTAGATTTTCTACACTGAATCCTTCACTTCGCAGGTACTCCATAACCTCAATTTCTATTTCTTTAACTTTTCCATTACTAATCTCCTTTTCTACTTTTCCCGTTTGTCTCCTTATTTTTTTGTATTGTAAAGTTTTCCATATCCGGATTCCTTTGCCTGTATTTCTCTTCAAATATCTTTGGTGCTGCTCTTTTTGTATTGGTTAGTTTTGCTTTCTCCTTTGCATACATGTTATACTATATTAAATCTCTTTTTCTTTCCCATGTCCATATTTCTTCTTCAGATGCCGTACTTCTCCTTACTTTGGGGACTCCCTCCATCATGCTGTGATGTAACCTTCTACACCAAATCCTTCACTTTGCAGGCACTGCATAACGTCTTCTGTTTTTTTAACTTCTACTCTACTAATCTTATTTTATATGTTCCCTCTTTATGATATTATTTTCTTATTGTGAAATTTTTCATATCTGGATGCCATTGCCTATATTTCTCTTCAAATATCTTTGAGGCTGCTTTCTGTATATTGATTAATTTGGCTTTCTCCTTTGCATCATGTAAGTGCATTTTCGAGTTCTAATTTGTCTGAAGCCATTTTCTCAGAGTATGCTGATGTTTTCGATTACAAGTTAGGCAAACTTCCAGTTGTGTATTCCATGAAATTAGACCTTGAGGTCATTCCAGTAGGCAGACCAGCAAGCAGAGTTCTAATAACTATGCAGGATAAAGTTAAGGCTCAGCTGGATAAAATGACGAGGCAAGGTGTGATTTGTCCAGTCACAGAACTAACTGAGTGGGCGTCGTCCATGGTAGCATCTCACAAAAAATGGCTCAGATGAAATTAGAATATGTATTGACCCAAGAGATCTGAACAAAGCATGAAAGAGAAATGCGCACGGTCGAAGAGGTTGCAGCCTTAATATCGAATACCACTGTTTTCTTTGTCTTGGAAACAAAGAGTTCATTTTGGCAAGTAATGCTTGATTGCAAATCTTTATGTCTAAGTACTTTAGGTACTCCATTTGGCAGATACAGATTCCTAAGGATGCCATTTGGAATAAATTCTGCAGTGAAGTCTTTCAGTGTGCAGTGGAGCAAATTTTTTCGGGTTATCCTTGTGCCATAATAGTAGATGATTTATTGGTTGTAGGCAATTGTGAAACAGAGCATGACAGAAACCTCAAGAAAGTTCTAGACATAGCATGTGAAGTAAACTTGAAGCTCAATCCTCTGAGGTGCAAATTCAGAATTCCAGAAGTTACATACACAGGTCATTTGTTCACGAGTTCAGGCTTGAGACCAGACCTGACCAGGCAAGCAGCTATTCTTGAGATGTCAGCACCAGGTAATGTACAAGCTCTACTTTTGCTAGGCATGGTCAACTATTTAGGCAAGCTTATACCAGACTTCAGTGAGTTGACAGCACCTTTAAGAGAGCTGATGCACAAAAAATGTTGCATGGTCTTGGTTGGAACAACACCAGAAGGCATTTGAAGACCTTAAGCAGAAAATTGCCACCCCTGCCTACATTAAGATACTATGATGTGAACAAACCAGTTACTCTTTCCTGTGATGCTTCAAAAATTTGGTCTTGGTGCAGTTATACTTCAAGAAGGCAGACCAGTAGCCTATGCATCTAAAACACTGATCCCAAACTGAGATGCAGTATGCTCAAATTGAGAAGGAGCTTTTGGCAATAGTATTTCCATGTTTTAAGTTTCATGATTTGGGTCTATATTAGAACACCGAACTTTCAAAATGTTGAGTGTTCTAATATCAAACCCTATTAATCAAAAATTTAAAACATCGAACATACAGAACAGCAAATTTTTTCCTAGGGAAAAAATTCACTGTTCCCAAACACATTCACACAACACAAGCACACCAAACAAACAGCAATCCACACACATACACCTAAACTCTTACACCTAACCCTACACTAAACTATACATACATCACTTACTATCCACTTACCTTAACCCAAACCCTAACCCTAAGGTCCGTCACTATCGCACAGTCACCTCACCCGCGCCCTAACCCTAACTCACCTACCGCACCCTAACCCTCATTTCCACACAATCACACACTTACCTGACCTGCGCCCTAACCCTAACTCACCTACCCACCCTAACCCTCACGTCCACACAATTGCACATTTACCTGAACCCAACCCGTAGCTTTCCACCACAGCACTGAAAATACCGAAGCAACAGAAATGAACAACCAAATTCTTTCCCTAGGAAAAAGTTTGGTTTTCTATTTCTTCAATATTTTCAGCATTCGCTGAAAACGGGTCGATATTAGAACACTTGAAATTTTGAAAGTTTGGTGTTCTAATATAGACCCCATGGTTTTATTTATGGCCGAGCTATTCAGACTGAAATTGACCACCAACCTCTAGTCACTATTCTAAAGAAGCCTATGCATTCCGCTCCAGCGAGATTACAATGAATGATACTCAAATTGCAAAAGTACAATTTCAAAGTGGTCTATATGAAAGGCAAATTGCTCTATCTGGTTGATACCTTATCCAGATTGCCCAGAAATATGACAGAACAACTTGACACAGAGAATTTTGACTTTGATGTGTTGTCAGTGCATAATTTGTCTACCACTAGCCTTGATGAGTTAAGAGATCACACTCAGACTGATCCAATTTTGCAGAAGCTCAATCGCTGCATTAATGTTGGATGGCCATCAAAGCAATCGAGTGTCAAGTGCAAACCTATTTTCGTTACAGAGATGAATTGTTGATGGAAGATGGCATTCCTGCTTCCTTACAACAAGAATATATCCAGATTTTGCATTGTGGTCACCCAGGATCCACATCCACTAAGAGAAGAACGAGAGAAGTAGTATTTTGGCCTTCATTACCAAAAAGACATTGATAAAGTACTTTCTTCTTGTTCAGTATGCAATAGTACTAGACCGCATTTGCAAACAGAACCATTTCAGCTAAGTCCAGTTCCTGAACTACCTTGGTCAACAGTTGCAACTGATATCTTTGAGTGGAACAATCAACACTACTTGATTTTGGTAGACTCTTATTCGAATTATTTGAGATTAATCTACTACCTAACCTAACATCCACTGCTGTTATTACTAAGTTGAAATGTCATTTCTCAGTTCATGGTAGTCCACGCAAAGTTCTTTCTGACAATGGTACTCAATTTACTAGCCAGTTGTTTCAGAAATTTACAAAAGAATGGGACTTTGTACATGTCACTAGTAGTCCTGAATATCCTCAGTCAAATGGTCTAGCTGAACGTGCAGTGCAAAGTACAAAGCAGTTACTTGAAAGGTCAAAGTGTGACAATACTATTGTGTTCTTGAATTTGCTTAATCTCAGAAACATAGCCTGTGATGATATTCTTGGCTCACCTGCTCAAAGACTGCTTTCCAGGCAAACTAGAACTATGCTACCTATTACCTCCAGTTTATTGACGCCTAAACCTAAGAATAATAAAACTTGTGATTTCTGCATGCTAAACAAACTCATAGCATTGTACGATCTATTTGTCAAAGAGGGAGGATGTAGATCAGAATGCAAATAAAGTATACAGTATCTTTAAAAAGCATGTCTAGGCTGTATGTGCACGTATAGGTTCCAGACGCGTGCAATCCCTAGTGCCATTTTTGTAAGAGCAGCCAGAGTGAGAGCATGCATGATCGCAGTTGTTAGTTTGTATATAACTTAAGTTAAAGTCAGTAAACGTTTATAGGGATATGTTTTTATAAAATAAAGCTGCTTGAACAGAGCCCACGAAGGCTCTTCTATTGTGTCCAAAGTAGGAGATTGACATTAATCCTCTGCAGTGTATTTCTTTAATTGATTTTAATATGTCTATCTATCTCTGTTAAGTCAAGCAACTCTTCTCTTAGCTTGTTCTCTTCTAAACTGAGGGCACATTTTTGGTTTTCCATTTCCTGCAGGCATTCTATAGAAAGTTCTATAGCATCTTGCTGTGGCACATTCTTTCATCCTGTGCCATCCGTTGCTCTGTCATATGGAGCTCACTAGCCTATCACTCCTCAACATTGACTGCATCAGAGTTTTTACAGTTTCTTTTTCTTTCCCTTGCTGTCCAGCTTCAAGTGAACATTTACTCTGGTTTCTTGTGGAAGGCTCCAAAATATCTTCATATGGCGCCTGACCAATTGCTTCCCATTCCACTGGTTTCCCCGTAATTTGGAGGTCCATTGCTCTATTTTGTTGTGGTGCTTTCTAAATTAGATTTTCTACACTGAATCCTTCACTTCAGAGGTACTTCATAACCTGAGTTTCCGTTTCTTTAACTGCTCCATTACTAATCTGATTTTCGTCTTTGTCTTCTTATTTTTGTATTGTAAAGTTTTCCATGTCTGTATTCCTTTGCCTATATTTCTCTCAAATATCTTTGGTACTGCTCTTTTGTATTGATTAGTTTTGCTTTCTCCTTTGCATAGATATTACACCATATTAAATCTTTTTCTTTCCCATGTCCTTCTGGTGTTGTTGATATGTTAGTATAGGTTTAGGTGTGTCAGATATGATATATGTTATGCCATCTGGTGGTGTTGGTGTGGTAATATAGACTTAGGTATAATGGATTAGGTACTTGTCACTCCATCTGATGATGTGGTAATATAGGTTTAGGTATGTTGGATTAGCCACCTGTCCCTCCATCTGGTGTTGGTGTGGTAATATAGGTTTAGGTATGTTGGATTAGGCACCTGTCCCTCCATCTGGTGCTGTTGATGTGGTAATTTAAGTTTAGGTATGTTGGATTATTTATCTGTCACTCCATCTGGTGTTGATGATGTGGTAATGTAGGTTTAGGTATGTTGGGTTAGGTACCTGTCACTTCATCTGATGTTGTTGATGTGGCAATATAGGTTTAGCTATGTCAGATTAGGCACCTGCCACTCCATCCGGTGTAGTTAATGTGGTAATATAGGTTAGGGATGTTGGATTAGGTACCTGTCACTTTGTCTGATGTTGCTGATGTGGTAATATAGGTTAAGGTTTGTTGGATTATACCTGTCACTTTGTCTGATGTTGTTGATGTAGTAATGTAGGTATAGGTATGTTTAATTAGGTATCTGTCACTCCATCTGGTGTTGATGATGTGGTAATATGGGTTTAGGTATGTTGGATTAGGTACCTGTCACTTTGATGTTGTTGATGTGGTAATATAGGTTAAGGTATGTTGGATTAGGTACCCGTCACACCATCTGGTGTTGCTGATGTCTGTTTTTTACTAGTTCTGTTTAGGTGCAGGTTTAGTGCTTGATCCTTCACAGCATGGAAGTCTAAGGGGCGATCTCCCATCTGGAGTCTGCAGTGGTCTTTTAGTCTATCAGATTAATTAAAGGTATTTAGACCAGAGCACTCATTTTGGTGTAGAAACACTATGTACACTACTGCTGTGGTCCTAAATTTCTCTACCTATTGTAATTTGTGCACTATTATCTTGTTCCTCAACTTTTTATAATTATGTATATTTTAGTACTGTCTGTTTATTCCATCATTGTTTTATGCAGCTTTTCTCCCTGGACCTCCTCTGAAAAGTAGTCACTTCAATGTGCCCAATGTAACTTTCCCAGTATTCAAATGCTAGCAAGCACTTTAAATAGTAGGCATTTTTAATTGAGTAGAAGTTATTTTAATTGGTGATGTAAAGTTCAGGTGAACTGGCTTTGTTTGTATTTATTTATTGTTGTTTTTTATGTTCATTGATTCTGATGAAGTCTTACTTGAGTTTGACAAAAACACTTTATTTAATTTAGCTGATCCCACGTGAGCAGACTTACATATTTTTTCTAAATAAATAAGTCTATCAAGTTGATTTAGGTGCACGGTGAGGTACATGCTGTACTGGCTTTATATTCATTGACTGGCCTAATAAGGGAAAGAACATATTGAGAATATGACTTCTTTGGACTTTGTGGGGATAACAGAAAGGAGAAGTTATGCAAAACGGTAATATTTTCTAGCCACTAGAGATATAGTTGCCAAAGGAGAACCTGTTCTCAACATAGGCACCCAAGTCCCGGTTGGCTTTGTCAGATGTAATTGGAATGTTATCTCTATGGTAAGTGATAGTGATATTAGATTTACTAAAGGAAACTATGCTGCAGTTTTTGGCATTAAATGTGAACCTATGAATTAACACAGCAAGCATTGGTTTGGTGTAGCTTTTGCTGGAGACTTTGAGTATCAGAATGGAATTTATTAATCATCCCCAGTGTGCATCAGCAAACTAAATTAGCCATAGTCTATTGATATCAGCTTTCAAACCAGGGAATAAATACCTAAGAGGAAGAGGCCCAAGACAGAGCCGTTGGTGAGACTTTTCCGTTAAGCATATAGGTTCTGTTAGTTAGACAGTTACCTACTGTGCAGCCTATGTATGGGTTTAAGTTGATTTGAGAGAGTTTGTTAATAGTCTCAGCATGGGGGGGATGAAGTGAAGTTCCAGGTAGGCAGCATGGACTGTATACACCTTATCCATTGCCTTAAAACCTCACATGGAAAGAAGAGAGAAATTCAAACTGTACACTCAAGGCACCACAACAGAAAACTGAAATGAAGAACTGAACACCATAAACCAGCAAAACTAACCATTGTATCACTCTGCTGAGACTGACAAAATATGATGTCATTATGACGTATAAGCTAATCAACATATCATATATGCTGAAATCATTCTTAGAGTAACATGACAGTTTTCTTAGAGAACAGAGGGACTGAACTGGGTAATTCCATAGTTACTTGTTAACAAATAGAAGTTGAAACTCTTTGAAAAGTGTATGCAGAATGATCCAAAGTTGGAAATGCTTTGATATGTGACAATAAAAGGATAGCCAATTCAGAATTTTCCTCTAAAGAATGAAATGCAGCCATATGTTTTGTTTAAAGAAGGATAATGTGTGCGTAAGGTCTGAAGTTTAAAGCAGATAAAGTAAAATAATGCCTAACCACTTAAAGGAAGATAATGTTGGCAAGAATGTATAAATCCAATCTGGGAATTCCGAAGAATAAAACATGTAATGTGTTACACTGACCTGGTATATTACTACAAAGAGCAGGGTTCAGACTTTTCTGTGTGCACTGCAAACTCGAATATTCATATGAGAAGGGACAATGATCTGTTATATGGTATTGGGAAAGCCATGAGGAAAAGTCAGAAAAGAGTTATTTCATTTCAGTGGCTGTGCAACCTAATATGTGCTGTTTTTGAATCTTTTGAGAGGCTGGGAAGTTGCAGGACAAATAAGTGTTGTTATTATTATAAATGTATTTAAAGTTGTATTTTTGAGACATGGCATATCTGATTTAATCATCTGCAGTAGTGGTTCATAGTAAGCAAGCATGGAATTCAAGAGATTTTCTGAGAAGTGGGTATTTCAAACTGTGATTTCTAGTTCAATGGTCAAGAGGACAGTTCAGACTATGAAAACCTCATGAAACTCAGAGAATTATTAGTGACAGTTACATACTTATACATCTATCTTGCTAGAATATGCCTCATTTATTGCCTATTCAACCCCGATGGTTCTTAGACTAAAGAATAGACTTTTTTCAACTATTTCTTTCTTATTTCAGCCTGAAGTCAAGTTTTCAGTTTGAGAGAGACTGAATGTTAAACAGTTTAGACAAGGGTTTCATATGGCAATATAAGGAGGTACTGATCTTCCTCAAAACAGAATAACATGATAGGGCAAGAAAGTTCCAGATAAAAGCAACCTGAAGGAATGCTTGTTAGGAGATATTAGCAACTCAGGTATTTAATTGTTTGTACTGAGGATGGAAAACTGCTGAGAAAGACCTATCTGTACAAAAATCAATACATCTCAGAGATAATATGACAAGTACGCCATAATGTGTCAGGAGAGATGCCTGAAAACTTGCCTACAGAGGCATTTTCTGAACCATCACTGAACCTAAAACAGCTGAGCAGACTATCTGGAGGGCATTTCTGATATTATTCCTAGTATAAATACAGAAGTCACTGAACTGCAGCAGACTTTATTGTCCCAGTAAGAGCTTTCGTTTTATAAAAGACTTCTTCAGACTGATTATCCCTAGTATGTCAGTAAATGATCATGAGCTTTTTCAAATATTCAAAATATATTATATATTGAGAGAACTGGTGCATAGTCATATAGCTGCAATGACAGAAATTATAAAATATGTTTTGATAAAAATTGTACTTTTAAAGGTTTGTGTATAAAATGTTGAATTAAAGTACAAAAAAGTGCATTTGGAAATATTCTGTGTTGAGACAGACCGATGTTTGCACGGAAATATTGAAATGTGGAGTTGTTTCTGCATCTAATAATAATATTCTTAGTTTTAGCACTTAAATTTGCTTGTTCATGCTCAGCACTTGTTCAGAACTTGTAAGCACTAAATAAGCTACTAATTACTATAGCACTCTATCCTCCTCATTACCTAGAGGAAAACAGTTTTTGTACTTACCTTTCTCACTTGCTTAGAGAAAAACAGCTCTTGTACTCATTTTCCTCACTTATCTAGAAGAAAAACCCTGCAACTCTCTTTTTGCGTGGTCTTGTGCACAGAGCAGTGTCAGGCAGCGCCGGTTAGCTGGGGTATACTATTCCCGGCCCCATAAAGTCTGCACTGTAAATTTTCCCTTAGAACTAGGCAAGCCTCAACTCAAGTGCTTCAGATCAGCTGCTCGTATTGCAGCACTTGTAAAACAGAAATCAGCACTTGTCTTAATCTCCTAGACAGCACTATTATTCTCCATATTTCCTAGACAGCACTATTATAGCATAAGACCCTCGATTGTCCGCAGGACTTAAGTTCAATTTACTCTTCAAAGCATGTCCAGAGGTCAGCTTCAGGTGTACTCTCCAGTTCATCTGGTGGAATTGGGCATCCTGAGGCAGTGTCACAACTGCCTCATGTATACAGACAACCCTCTCCTCTTACCTCTAGACACAAACACTTGTGAGAGATGCAAATACACAGCCAGACTGGAGGCTAAGCGCTCTCAACCCATAACTGTAACAGACAGTCAAGAGGATAAGGGACACACTTGCATCACACCACCTGTCACACATGAATCTACAAACCAAGCACCGGCAAAACATACGCATAAATACACAAAAACATATTCGGAGGCACTAGGTACCAATCTGAAAAAGAAACAGTGCCCTCCAAAGCAGACAAGCAAGCAACCTCAGCAGTGTGCCTCACAACAGCCCTTAAGGCAAAACACCATACCTAACATGCTAGTAATAGGAGACTCTATAGTAAGGCACACGGATGTTCCACTCACCAGGCTGAACTAGGAGAAGGTTAATGTCAGCTGCCTGTTGGGTGCTCGGATCTGCCACATAACACAGGCACTTAGGTCACTCCAGAACAAGTACAAGTATGACGCTGTCATTGTACATGTTGGTGTGAATGATCTAAGACGTACCTCCCTGGACTACATGAAAAGAGACATTGAGGAGCTCTCTGATCATGTAGCCCAAGCTGGTATGACCCTGACCTTGAGTAGCATACTACCTTCACCTAGAATGATACCACAATACAAAGACAAAATGATCAATTTCAACAATTGGCTAAGCTTCTGGTGTCATTCTAAGGGGACCCAGTGTCTGTCTGCCTGGGATGACATGATAGACAAGCCTCCCTGTTTTTCCAGAGATGGGTTGCACCTGTCACCCCTAGGTTTTCGAATACTGGCCAAGGCTCTTGCCGTCTCCATAGTGCCTTTTTTAGGCAAGGCTCAAAGGACAAACCAACCACCGTAACCAGCACAGGTAACCAAAAACTAAGGGTAATGCTACTCAACACCAGAAGTCTCAACCTCAAAATGCACACACTCGAGGCTCTCCTCAGAATGGAGAAAATCGATGTTTGTGCAGTGATGGAAACCTGGTTCAAGGCTCAAGAGAGCACCTCAGCACTGCCAGGTTACAATTCATATCATACCTTCCGGCCTCAGTTACCGGATCGCAGTACAAAGGACGGAGGTGTATCCATATTCTTCAAGGATACCCATATCTCCAGGTTAGTAGCGGTCAGGCAAAACCACATTTCAAGTCGTAGCCGGTTATAGATCGCCCACCATGTCCCAAGATGCTCACTCTGCATTCCTTGAGACATTGGAAAATATAAAGGTCCTACCCAACACCATAATCTTGGGTGATTTCAACTACCCTGGTATAGACTGGGCGAACTACCAATGTTCCAACTCCTATGCTCAGTGATTCATAGAATTTATAAATTCAAATGCCCTTGAACAACTAGTATGTTCCCCCACTAGAGGGGATAACATATTGGATTTAATGACCACAAATATGGGTGCCCATTGTACCACACCCGTTATCACCCCCTCCATGGTCAGATCCGACCACAAACTGATAACCCTGGACGTCCTCACTCCTCCACCTCCCCCAATCAAAGAAACTATAGTCAAAAACCTTTCCAAAGCAAACTTCAAACTACTTGCATCTGAAGTGGAAAGCTTCACTATTCCCTTGCAGAAGGATAATTATATCCAGGATGCGGAATCCTGCACCAAGGCACTTTATATGCATCTTCAGGATTGCGTGGACCGTGCTATCCCAAATAAAACCAAGACTCCTTCCTCAAGCAAGAAGAAACCAGTCTGGTGGACCCTGGCCATAAGCAAACTTTACAATAAAAGGAGGAGACTTATACAAAAAAAGGCCAAATCTCAAGTAGAAAAATCATCCCTGATCAGCATTAGTAAGAAATTGAGGGCCCTCATCAAGTCAACTAAAGCTAATTTTGAAAAGAAAGTTGCCAAGGATGCCAAGGATAACCATAAGGCCTTCTATGGCTACATCAAAAACCTAAATGGCAACGTTCAGGTCTGTTCTGAGCTAGTACAAAATGGAACAAAATACATTGACCCTTCTGACATTGCCAACATCTTGGCTGACAGGTTCAGTGCAAATTCCCCCCCCCCTCACCACCTACAGGGCCTATTACCATTCTAGGGGATTGTGTAAGTCCAATTATTACTGATACATTGGTTAACAAGGCTCTATCTAAAGCTAAAAACACTGCCTCCATGGGACCAGATGGTGTCCCAGGCTGTGTCATACGCGAGCTCCAAAAGGAATTAACCCCGCATCTTAATACCATGTTCAGTCTCAGCCTCTCCACAGGATATGTGCCCATAAAATGGGGCACGGCAATGGTGGTCCTGCTACACAAGGGTGGGGCCACAACTGACCCTGGGAACTACCGAACAATAAGCCTGACCAGTCTGATCTGTAAGGCTATGGAGCGAATCATTATGGAACTCATAAATGGAGAGATTGGGAACCTCCAGTAGCTGGACCCCACACAGTTCGGCTTCGTCAAGGGCAGATCATGCCTCTTGAACCTGGTGGATTTCTTTGAGACAGTTACTCAGGCTATAGATAAGGGAAAGGAGGTACACACGGCTTACCTTGACCTTGCTAAAGCATTTGACACCATTCCCCATTCAGGTATTATTGATAAGCTCACCAGCCTGGGCATAAACCCTTACGTCACAAGATGGATCGCAAACTGGCTCTCAGACAGAGCCCATAAAATAAGAGTAACGGGATCTATGTCCGAATCCAGACCAGTAATGAGTGGTGTGCCTCAGGGCTCTGTCCTGGGGCCCCTCCTGTTTGGCATATACTTCTCAGAAGTACAGGCAAGCATGGAAGGGCTGTGACTGACTAAGTTTACGGACAACTGCAAACTGGGTGCTATAACAGAGTCTCTGGCTGACATGGAGATCCTCCAGAAGGGCCTAAATGAGACTGATGCATGGTGTCAAAGCCATGGTTTCAAGCTAAATGCAAAAAAATGCATAGTAATCCCATTTGGAAAAAACAGAGTACCTGCAAACTACAACATAGGAGGTAATCCCCTGAAATCTGAAGAAGAAATAAGGGATCTAGGGACCCAAGTAGATAGTCAGCTTTCCTTTGATAACCATGTTGCCAAAGTGGTTAGAAAATCCTTCTATGTGACCCATCTGATCACGAAAGGGTTCGCATCAAGATCTAAGGATGTAATGGTGCCCCTCTACTCTTCCCTCATCAGACCCATTATTGAGTACAATGCACCAATTGGAATGTACCTGGCTAGACATCTCCAGCAGCTGGAGAGACCACAAAGGTACCTAACCAAGAGGATTACTGGCCTCAAACAGTTGCCCTATGCAGCACGATTGAAAAAGCTAAGACTGTTCTCTGTTGCATACCGCTTTCTCAGAGGCGATCTCTGTCTAACGTACAGAGCCATGTCCAACCCAGAATTGTTGAACATGCTCCATCTTAGCAAAACCAAATCTAATCGAGCTACACACTCTAGGGATATAAACCTCAACACAACAATGAATAGAACATGCTGGAGGGATAGATTCCCTTCGCAGAGACTTCCCTTACTATGGAACAGGGTCCCGATCTACATAAGACAGAGCCCCTCACTATCACTCTTCAAGAGGAACCTTGATGAGTGGATGGGTAACAGAAAGTTCACACCGGGGATCACACCAACAGCACTACTAGATAGGGGCCAAGGGTACTACTAGCTGTTAGTACAAGGGTCTAGGGGAACTACTAAAGGGGCGGTGAATACCGCACAATGTGGCTGGGCTAATATATGCCTTCAGGCAGATAGCCCAGTACCAACCTATGAACCTATATAATTGTGGGAAGCTTATCTTAAAGGAGGTGGATGTAATATGTAGTGTATAGTTAAACAAAAGATGTGCTCTGTAAAAAACATGCATCTTGTGGACTGATGTCCTCTTCATTTCTGCAGTTTGAAATAAATGCTGATGAATCTGGCATATTATGACCAGTCTCTGCCTCATTCTTTTAGCCATCCCGATATACCAAATGTTCCAAATACCCTGAGTGGCTTCTTGTCAGAGTGTCATCATCAGACTCATGAATGAAAGTTAATTATACTTCTGGTTTCTTCTTCATCACATCTGCAGGCATTGTTATATGTCATCATTCAGTCTCACTATCCCTGTTAGTGCCTGACACTGATTTAGAGTAATCTTTTTCAGCTGCAGATATCTCCCACAGTGCGCTTCCTGTTTAACAAGTTTCTTTGAGGTGACTGGTACTGCCCTACTGCAATATCAGCTTCTATGCCCAAGAATGACATCCAAGTTAAAAAAAAAAAAAAACTTGTGTACCTTCTCTATACTGATAGTACAACCAGTTCCTGGCACATTTGAATCAATACCCAGAATAATCTGTTACATTCATTCCACTTGGCACGCCCTGCAGAATGTACTGATCTAACTAATGGAGTATGTCATTAACATCCGTTACTTGAGCTAAGACCTTTAGTAGGAAATTACTAACTTGATGAAGCACTGCACATGCCATGGAGTATACTGGCACTGTACAACTGTCCTAGTAGTACAGACAATCAGATTTCTTACTCAGAAAGCCAGTTGCTCCTGCATGTATATTAGTAGCCCAAAGGCAGTGTGTGTGTGTTAGCAAATGAAAACAGTCCTTGAACCAAATAAGGAATCAGATGCCTTTGGCAGATTTGATTGGATGTTTTAGTGTTTAAAAATATAACTGCTATTCTATCTTTGTTGGTCTGATGAAGCGGATGTTATTCCGAGAAAGCGCTTACCAACTACAATAAAGGACATATTGATTTTCACTGCTGTGTGGAACCAGATCATTTTCTTTTTCTTGTATTTTCTAGCCATTGAATTATACTTTACCTTCTTACTGGCACTGACAGTGAAAGAAGTACTTTTTCTTCAACCCTAAAAGGCAAGCCCCCTCTGCCTTACTGCCCCCACTGTAAAATAACCCCAACTTAATATAGCTCTTATATAAGTTAAGGGGGTGTGGGTGTGGCTTGACTCCACACACATGGGAGGGGGGGGGGGGTAACAAGGGACTTTTCTCTCCGCAAAAAAACTCTTACTTGTAATTTTTTTTCATTGGGTTGATTAGTTCTGCTTGGTGTATTTACTCCTTGCTGAGGTATAACTCGATGAGTCTATAGTGGAAGCTACTTTAAGCTATCTTTCTGGCACCACTGCCCTCAAAGTTGTCCAACAATGAACTTGTATTCCAGTCCATTGAAGCTCACATTTGAAGAAGGTGTGTGGAAATAATCCCAGGACACTGTAAGTTGTTTTTTTTTATTTTATTTTATTTATTTTATTTCACATTTGTTGACCGGGCTAGTCTAGCTGGATACATGCCCATTTTCAGTAGAGGCCCGGAGAGATAAGCTCCAGAGTTTAAGATGAATTTACATTAAAGAAATAACATGACAGTAAAGAGTAAAAAAAAAAAGAGTACAAAAAGAGTACAAACAGAAAAATAAAAAGCATTATAACTGCAGACATAGTTATAAAGTGTGAAAATACATTAGTTGTAACATAACTGTTAACAATAATTGTGACAATGATAATGTTACAAGTGACATTTTGAAGAAATACTAGCAAAATGTACAATTTTTTTTTTGAAATAGGAGGAGAAATATGACAGTGGATGCAAATAAGAGGTAGGTTATAGGTTATAAGATATAGGTTTTAGTCAGGTGTCAAGAGCTAGAGTTAGGATTAGTACAGGGGCACAGCCATTGTGATTTGAGGTGGAGTTTAAGTCTTGTTTTGAAGAGAGATTTTGAGGGAATAGTAGAAAGTTCAGAGGGAAGCAGGTTCCAGTGTTTTCCAACAGTGTTGGAAAAGAGGGAATCACCAGCTTTGTTGTTTGCTTTGTCAATATTTACAAGAAGTTTGTGTGCGGATCCTAGAGATTTTAGGTTATGGTAGGGGTAGATAAGGGTGGATAGTATAGGTGTTTTGTCAGGTTGATACAGTATTTGATGGGCTATGGTTAATTGATTAATTTTAAGTTGCTGCTGAAATTCAAGCCAGCCTAGTTGCTTTAGATTAGTACAATGGTGGGTTCTGAAAGGGTTACCTGTAGCAAATCTGGCTATGTTGTGGTAAGAGTTTTCTAATTTAAGAAGATTCTTTTTTGACAAGTTAGTAAATATGGATGAGGCATAGAGGAGGGGAGAGATAAGGTGGGAGTGGGCAATAGTGATTCTAGATTATGGAGTGAGGAAAGGTTTGATCCGGTAAAGAGAGCCTATTTTTTTGTTAATATTTTTCAAAGTGTCGCTTATATGGGTATCAAAGTTAAGGTTGTTGTCTATGGTAATTCCTAATAGTTTAGTAGTGGGATCTTGTGATGTAGGTGTGCCATTTTTAGATGTTATTGTAAAGTCTATAGGTGGAGATTTACTGGAGGGTGTAAAGAGAAGGAGTTTAGTTTTTTTTGGGTTAAGTAGGAGACAGCGTTGAGAAAACCATTCTTCAACGGAGTTAAATATGTGTTGTGTAAGGGAGTGAAGATCAGGTACTGATGTGGCTGAGCAAATGAGTGTGGAGTCGTCTGCGTATTGAATGCATGTAGCTTGGGGAACTACTTGGTGGAGGTCATTGATAAACAAAGAAAACAGGAGGGGACCTAGTATGGACCCTTGGGGGACACCAATGTTAACAGGTAGCTGGGAAGATAGGGTAGAGTTCCAGAGTACTGCTTGGTGTCTGTCATTTAAGTAGGATTTGAACCAGTTAATGGGTTGGGTTTCTAGTGACAAAGATTGGAGAATGTGTATGAGTATTTGGTGGTTGACCATGTCAAAAGCCTTGGACAGGTCTAAGAAGAGTGCTGAGGAAAGCGTGTTATGGTTGCGATTTTTGTTGATTGTGTCTGTAAAGGAGAGGAGGGCAGTGGTGGTACTGTGGGAAGGTCTAAAGCCATGTTGAGTATTAGAAAGTAAGTTATTTTGGAGAAGATGGTCTAGCAGTTGCTTGTGTATACTTCTTTCCATAATTTTTGATAAGGGAGAGAGCAGGGCTATAGGGTGGTAGTTTGAAATTTCAGTAGAATTTCCACCCTTGTGAAGTGGGATAATATGGGAGACTTTCCAAAGTTTTGGGACATATCCCTCTGTGATGGTTCTGTTGATGAGTATGGAAATTGGGTAGGCTATGGATCTGGCTGTTAATTGCAAGTATTCGGCGGGTAGTAGGTCAGCAGAGGGGGTGCAAGGTTTGAGTTTTTTGATAAGGGAGAGTATGTAAGTTGTAGGGACAGGTTGGAAGAGAAAAGGGGGAGGTGGATTTAAGTTACAGTTGGATATAGTTGTGTCATTTCTAGAGAGTTGACTGGCTAGAGTTTGAATTGTATCAGTGAAGAAGGAATTAAAGTCATTTTTTTAATTATTGTTTATCCCTAGATAAGTTTATTATTATTATTATTAAAATTATTATTTAACCCTAGCTAGTTGCGATTTTTATTTTCTTAAGAGAGAATGTTTTTGACTTGTGAGGGAAGGGAAACAAGCATTGTTCTAACATTAAACTGTTATTGGTTTGCTAGTGCAACTTGTCCTGATAGGCTGCCTGGCTGTTTTCTATTACTTTATTTTATACAGTGTTGTGAGGCTCTGCTCTTAGATGTGGTGAAGTGCTACTTGTTGTACACCTGGACTATGATCTACTGAGTTTGATTACATTTTTTGATCCTTAGATTGCCAGGAAGTAACTTCATTTCATTCAAACATTCCACTGTGCTTGTGATGCTAACTGCGTGCCAAGCTAATGGTAAATTTTGTAAATGCTGTTTTTTTACCTTTGAGAGAAGGGAGACAGTGTTGTTCTTATGTTAAAATGCTATTGACTTGCCTGCATTACTTGTCCTGATTGGCTGCCTGATTGTTTTCTGCCAATTTATTTTGAACTATGTTGCTTGGCTATGAGCTTAAGTTGTGCTGAGCTGTGTCATGTTGCTGTGAGAACCGAACCACTCTATCCTGCACTTGATAGTAGTTTCTAGTGGTTGATACTTAATTACACTGCACTACATCACTAGATTGTTGTGATATGCCTGTAACTTGACTTGTGTTTGCTACATAATAGTACTTGAGGAGCTTTGTGACAGCAGTGTCTATAACTTGTGCCATTTCTCACTAACTTGTAATGACAGCATTGAAATTGTTTACTCACTTCCTTTTGATTGTGCCACCATTTTGTACTGAGAACATTAATGCTGACTGGCCATTTAGCTCTACTAGGCAATACGTATTGTGCTAAAAACATTTGTTTCTACTGAGTGATATTTATTCAGTTACCCAAAGCTACCATTGCTACAACGTGCAGTGTCAGCTAAATCTGTAGTCTTTATTTAAGTTATTTTTACTTTATTTTAGCTAACATATTAATCAAAGCCTAATTACACCAATTTCCCACCAGTTTACTTGGCACCATGGGATCATAGTCCGCTTGTATCCCTCCCGATTCCAGCCTCCTTGATAACTACAGAACCCCCTTCAACAGAACTCCAGTGCTAAAGCTGCCACTTATACCACTGACTCCTACTCTCTTCTGTCTCTGTTTAAAAGTTTAAAAATGTGCCCCTGCAGTGGACTCCCAGTATACACTGTTTAATAAGAGAAAAAACTGTTGGACGTAAAAATTAAACTTAAAATCTCCTTGCACTAAATTAGACTTTAAAAGGACAAATGAACTAAAGCGAAGGAGCTAAACCATAATGTAAAATAAGAGGTATTACTACAGCATTCGAGGGCAACCACAAAGCATTATTTAACTATATCAAATATCACAGAAATAATACTCAGCACTGCACTGAGGTTTTATCGAAGAGTGTCACCTACTATGACCTTGAACAAATCACAAATATACTATCAGACAGGTTTAGCTCAAAGTTCTCCACTCTCCCTCCCCCAGTCTTCCCACTCACAAAATTCAGTTAGCATCAGCCCCGATGATTACCTCTGAACAAGCCCTCTCCAAAACTAAGAATACTAGCTGTGTGAGTCTGGACAATATAATGTGTTGAGTCCATTGTTAGTATGAATCTCTGCCTCTCTGACCCTCTCACAAGTTTATTCAACCTCAGCCTCTCCAGGGGATATGTACTATAGACCACTAGCTTAACTAGTATCATTTGTAAAATACTGGTTCATAGGAGGTTACTAGGTTAATGCCCACTGGAGTGTATAATCATGGAACTTAGAATATTGGTAACTTACAAGCCCTTGAAATAAGTCAATCTGGCTCTGTGGTAGGTAACTTTTGCCTTCATAACCTTTGTGATTTCTTTTGAGAAGTTCATAGAGGCAGTGGACTAAGGCAAGTTTCTGCATACAGCCTAGCTGGATCTGGCCAAGGCCTTCAATACTGTTTACCCTAGCTTTATAGAAAAACTGTTGCAGTTGATTATGAACCCCTGCATAACTCAATGAATAGCTACTTGGCTTGCAGACAGAACTTGCTCAGTCAAGGTTGGTGTCCCACTTTCCTCTAAAAGACTTGTAACTAGTTGCTATTCCCAGAATTCCATGCTGGGACCTTGTATCATTGACCTTTACTTCAGTGGTATCAGAGATGACATCACGGCCCACTGGTTGACTAAGTTTGCTAATGACTGTGAACTTGGAACTGCTGTTAGCTCAGCTGAAGAGATCCATACCGTCCAAAAGGATCCATCTGTCATGAACTCATGGTACCAGGAGATTGAGGTAAAGCTAAATGCAATGAATGAACAAACAGGAACACTTTTACAATTATCACACAAATGTTCCTACTCCCCAAAAAAATAGATTCTGTCATTACATACATGGGCACATTCATAGACAATGAGCTCTCCTCTGATCATCATGTATTACCTATCTTTAGGATTTTTTATACCTAGTCAGCTAGTTACTAAATTCATGTACTCCAGGTCAGATTAAGTTATTGTCCCTATATACTATTCCCTCATAAGGCCTTTACTTGCGTGCCTGCAGACAATGCAGTGTTGCAGTGGTAGTGTTGTTGCCTCACAGCAAGAGGTTCTCTGGTTTGATTCTTGGCTGGCCTGCCTTCTGTGTGGAGTCTGCATGTCCTCGCTGCATTTGTGTGGGCTTCCTCCGGGTGCACCGGTTTCCTCCCACATCACAAAGACATGCGTCAGGAGCGTTTCCTCCCAGGCCTACACTAAAAATTGGCTTTGTTCTTTGGTCTTGTCTGTCTAAACTACAAAGTGAAACTAAATACTGTATTTCTTTTCTGTATCACCTACAGACTTCTGCATAGCAACCTCCGCTTAACTTATGAGGCAGCAAACCACCCTGTCCTTCTTGATTTCTTAGACATTTGTAAAACAGGTGCACCACAAATATCTAATCTAGAGATCTAAATCTACATTGAGTGAGTGGACATTGATCTCTAAATTTGACCCTGATCTCACACCGCTGTCCCGTATGGATTGGGGAAGCATGCAGTGGTCAGACTGCAAGTAGCCCACTGAATCATTTGACTACTATCTAGCTATGCACCTGTGAATCTGTGAAGCTATAAATCATGTGTCTTAATTAGTAACCCCTAATTCCAACTACTGCCCACTATCACTTGTCCAAATACATCCTCTTGATGCACTGATTAATAAAAATGGCATCTAGCTAACAAGAAGCCTAGTCAGTAGCAAGAATCTCTAACAATGCACTTGCCCTGCATCAGCTGTAACTAATGAAGTTAGTTTTTTGCCTTCTTTAAATGTGAGATTCTGAAGGAACTGTCTGCTTTTAGGGAGGATAAAGCACAAGAATCATATGGACTGCCTCCCAGTGTCCTAAGGTTGTGACACCTTGTGATAGAGATCTTCAAAAGATCCCTGACTTATGCAGCTGTGCAAGAGGGCTGGAGGACCACAGCTGTTAGCTTAACAGGTGTGCATTGTAATATCAGGATGAGAATCCTGTTGTGCATTGTAATGTCAGGATGAGAATCCTGAAGGGAAGGGTTCATGGCCAGAAGGAGTTATCAAACTTAATTCAGTTTTATGACTGGGTTACAGGTGAACTGGACAGGGTTATACCAGTAAGCATAGCCTACCTGGGCTTCAGCAAGAGCTTTGACTCAGTCCAACACAGGAAGCTGACAGGAAGACTGGAGCAGGTTTAGAGTAGGACCAGTACTGAGGAACTAGCTGCATGGTTGACTGGTAGGTCACGGGGCTGGGGATTACAGGGACAATGCCAGGGATTAGGAATGTGACTAATTGAGTACCACAGGGTTCTGTCATGGTTCCAGTACTTCTCAGCGTATTTGTGTAAGAGATATTTGATGGAACAGAGAAAAGGATCATCCTCTTTGCTGATGACATAAAGATAAGTTTAGCAGTGGAGAATAAGGGAAAAGTCCAGTGAAGAATCTGGAAACACTAAACGACTGGGCTGAAAGCAGGTCATTGAGATTCACTGCAAATAAATACAAAATATTGCACTTGGCCACACCAACACTGTATCAGTTGCGGGAATATAAATAATGGCAATGGAGCAGGATGATGATATGGGGGTGGTGTTTATCACATCTGGGCTGTCAGCAGAGTGAAAAGGCAGTAGCAGCAGAAAACAGACTGCTGGGCTGTATCCTCATGGGAAAAGATTCCAAAAGTAAGATCATAATTCTTTCACTTTACAAGAAATTGATCAGACCACTTCCTTAGAACTACATACAGTCTTGTATGTCATATAAGCTTAAGAAAATTAGGCTGCTCAAAGGAATTCTAAGGAAAGTTAACGGATAGATCCAAGGGATGAAGGAAAGGGGTATGGCAAGATGTGAAAGGAGCCTAGAAATGTTCTCACTTGAAACCGGAAGACAGAGAGGGCATGATATTAGTGCACAAGTATATGCCAGGGAAGTGTACAAGAGTTATTTTGAACAGGAAGAACATGAGGAATGGAGAGGGTAGAGGGAGCAGATTGCAAGACTACTTACTCCCGAATCTTCAAAAGTGCTTTTTCACAGAGATTGTTGTGGAACTATATGGATGGAGCGGGCATAAAACAGGTGGAAAACAAGGAAGGTAGGGATGGAGTGAAGGAAGAATGTTAAGGCATTTCAAAGAGCAGGCTAGACAGGTCAATTCTCTTTTTCTGACATCAAGAAATCTTTATCTGGCAAGACAGTAGATAAATCTAAAAGCTCTAAAAATAGATCCTTACATGGTAAGATGGATAGCAAACTGGCTAAAACATAGACCCCAGGCAGTTTATTTGGCAGGTACTCCATCTGAAAGCGTGAAAGTAAGCAGTAGAGTTCCCCAAAGCTCTTTGTTGGGACCCTTTCTTTTGGATATTAACTGTGCTGATCTCCAGGCTGGCAACCGGGACCTCTGGTTAACTAAGTCTGCAGATGTCTGCAAACTGGGTGCTATTTCAAGACCCCCTCTGGCAACTGTATCCTTGAGAACTAACCTAGCCTAGTAAATATGTGGTCTGCTCAAAATGGGTTCAGAGTAAAAGAAAATGAAGTGGGGTAACATTGCATTTGACAAACAACCCATACCCTCAACATATAGTATAGACAATACTCCTCTACAAAATGAAAATGTAGACAAGGACCTTTGAAGTTGAATTGACAATTCTCTTTCCTTTGATCATCATATAACAACTGTGGACAGAAAACCCTTCTAGTAAGCACAACTGATAGACATGGGTAAATCATCTTGATCTAAATATGTCATTGTTCTCTTATATTCAACAAGGATAAGACCAGTCATTGTGTATAATGCCCTTTTGGGATTTACCATACTAGATATATCAAACAGATAGAGAAGCCCCAAAGGTTATATACAAGAAGATTAAAGGTTTAAAGACCATAAGCTACAAAGAGAGCCTAGAAGCCCTATTCCTTTACTCAGTATCTTATAGACTACTTATAATATCTGTCTATGCTGTTACAATGATCTGTCCTGACTTTAATGCAAGTAGAGACACTATTTTGCTTGATTCCTGTATCTGATATTTGCAAAAGCACCTGAATTACGGACCGAAAACTTCACCTGCAGGCGAATAGAATGCTTTGGAGAGAGAGATTCATTATGCAACACCTCGCTCATCTATCAGTTTAATCTGTGCAAGTCTTTTGGGTTTCTAATAACATGATGGGAATGGACCCCATTCATAAGTCAAAGTATGATTAAAGTTCCTGAACTCAGTACTGTTCCAATCTTTGATGTTAGCCAAAACTGCTCTTTGCAGCACCCACAATGTGCTCAGAACTGACTCCTTCTGCAGTTCATACAGAGTTATATGTATCGGTAGAATATCTAAATACAACTGTAAATTCTTTTTTTATGAGACCCATTGCTTCTACTACTCTTGGAACTGTCTGGGTATTTCTTCCACATCACCCTCATTTGTGCCCATAAATCCTGGTATTTTATGACTTTGTGTCACTCTGTATGTAAGACACTGTAATCACTGGGTGTAGCAATTTCAGTTATCAATGCTACTTTTGTCTTTGTTTCATGGACTACTATATCTGATTTTCTCGCATCTATTTTTTGAGCTGTTGGCAATGGGTGATCCCGTGAGATATAAACTTCATCATTTTCTATAATGCTCTGTGGCTTATGTTTTCAGTGTTTCTCAGTTACTTCAGTATTGTAATGTTTGCATAATCCCCAATGCAATAGACTTGCCACATTACGTCTTTCAGTATACCTGCCATCTGCCATTAGTGTATCGCATCCAGCAGCAAGATATGTGATTGTTTCCAATTGTGTTTTACAAAACCTGCATTGGTCTGTTTCTCTAACACGTTCAATGGGCTTTGTAAACCAACATCTACATAGTCCACTATCCTGGGCCACCAATATTAACCTTTCTTCTTTTGGTTTAAATTCACTTCTCCTTAACTATTCCTGCATCAGATTCTGATCAACATGAGGTTGTTCCAGGAGTTTTTGGCACTTGAAACTATACTTATGCCTTTTCCACATTTCTTGCCTTCTCATCTGATCCATCACCTTATAATCTTTCTTTTGCTCTTTGGCGCATTCAGTTGCTGCCTGATTTTTGTCTACTTCTCTTTTGATTTCCATTCCCGCTTGACACCGATATGTTTCTGCTAAACTAAGCAGGGAAGCCATCTTAGACATTTTCCTCATGTTTTAAAACTTTCAGTATGTTTGGATCTTGTGAGGTCAACAGATATGTATGCAGACATATGATTGTAGATCTCTATACATGTAATCAATTTTGTGGATGCCCATACGTCTTTCAGAACAGGGAACATATAATCTCTGTATTCACTGATTTTTATAAATCATTTGATAAGCGTGAAGCACTTTTCTTGTTCTCCTGTCTAACTGATCCAATACCTTTTGAGCCAGTCAGTCGAACCAAAACTGTAAGTTAGAACAGGAAAAGCAAATTGGTTTATAGCCTAGAGTTTGTTTCTAGATGTCAGGGATGTCCTCAGTATTAATTTTAGTCTTCTAAAATATTCCTTACTATGTTTTATTCACATTTGTTCATGTTTTATTGTCAATCCTTAATCAGTTCCCAAATATTTATACACTCCCTCCTGCTCAAGTTCCTTTGTATCATATTCCTGTCGCATACCAATATTTTCTTGGTGCTGCAGCTTTCCGGCTTTAAAGGTTACTTTTGCGCATTTATGAATACC
The DNA here is from genome assembly GCF_019279795.1 of Protopterus annectens. NCBI lineage: Eukaryota > Metazoa > Chordata > Ceratodontiformes > Protopteridae > Protopterus > Protopterus annectens. The sequence continues at coordinate 645,280,292 of NC_056745.1, read as the reverse complement.
AAATGACATTCTTATATCATATCACCACTTGCAGTTATGTTTTCAGTTCTTCATCTGATGAACTATGCAGTTTTTTTTACAAGAAACATCTTTATTAAATTATCGTGTGTGACACAATCTTACATTTATATAAATGAAAATAAACCATAGAGACACAATCTCAGATGCAAACATTATATCTTACAAACTGTGCCAGCAAAACTGTAGCTGCAAACATTATGCATAACTTTTGATATACCCAGTCATTGTTAGTCAGCCATTGCATAGCTCATTCAGATCCTGCCTTCTTTTAAACATCATTCCTCCTCTGCATGTAGTGGTCCCACATTTCCTATTTTTTCCTGTGTAATTTAGTCCTACCCTTTTCTAAAGATCCCATTTAGTATCTTTGTTACTTCTAGTAATGTTGGTTTAGATATTGATTTCCATTTTCTAGTTATTGCTTTTTTTTGGCAGTCATCATAATTAGACTCAGCAATGGCCTTACTATATCTAGGCAATTCCAACTGTATATCCTAGATTAAAATGGCATTTCCCTAGTCACTCCAATTTGCATACCCAACATCTCTGACAGAGCAGTCTGCAGGGAATCTTTAAAGTCAGCCAGTTCGGGTTTGTGAAAGGCAGATCATGCCTCCTGAACCTGATTGACTTCTTTGAGGCAGTCACCAAAGCCGTGGATGAGGGTAAGGTGGTTCACACAGCCTATCTTGACCTCGCAAAGGCTTTTGACACCATCCCCCATTCTGGAATTATAGCTAAACTCACTAAACTAGGTATAAATCCCTACGTCACATGATGGGTTGCCAACTGGCTCATTGACAGAACCCACACTGTAAAAGTTGCAGACTCCAAATCTGACCTCAAAGCAGTGACAAGTGGAGTACCACAGGGTTCCGTCCTGGGACCTCTCCTGTTTGGTATCTACTTCTCTGAAGTACAGGCTAACACAGAAGGCCTCTGGCTAATGAAGTTCACAGATGACTGCAAACTAAGAGCCATAGTCAAGTCCCCAAATGATGTGGACATCCTACAGAAGGGCCTCACTGAGACAGATGCCTGATGTCAGAGCTATGGCCTCAAGCGCAATGCCAAAAAGTGCAGTGTCATCCCCTTTGGTAAAAACTCTGTACCCATGAACTACCACATAGGCAGCAATCTACTTAACATCGAATATGTGATAAGAGCCCTTGGGACCCAGGTGGACAGTAGTCTCTCCTTTGATAGTCACATCGCCACAGTAGTCAGAAAATCCTATATGGCACACCTCATCATAAAAGGGTTCTCATCCAGGAAAAAAGAGGTCATTGTTCCCCTCTTCTCATCACTCATTAGATCCATTATAGAGTACAATGCCCCTTTTGGAATGTACCTCACAAGACATCTGCAGCAGCTGGAAAGGCCACAGAAATACCTCGCAAAAAGAATTACTGGCATCAAACAAATGCCCTACACGGACAGCCTCAAAAAACTCCAGCTTTACTCCGCAGCATATCGCCTACTCCGAGGTGATCTCTGCCTAACATATAAAGCTATGTCAAACCCAGAGCTGTTGGACATGCTACACCTAAAGAAATCCCAATCCCTCAGAGCTACACACTCTAGGGACCTAAACCTTGTCACCACAATAAACAGAACACACTGGAGGGATAGATTCCTGTCCCAGAGACTTCCTATACTCTGGAACAAGCTACCCATCTATGCCAAGCAAAGTTGTTCATTAGCACTCTTCAAGAAAAATCTTGATGAGTGGATGGGAAATAGGAAATACACCCTGGGGATCACTTCTGTGTCTCTGCTGGACAGTGGCATAGGAAAATAACTTTCTTGGGTGGTGTAAGCTATGGAACCTTGCTGGCTAGGCTTACATAGGCCCTTGGGCCGATAGCCTAGTACCTACCTTTGAACCTATGAACTCATTACACTCCCAGAAAATATGTTCCCAGTTACCTCTTTCTTCCACATCACATCTCCAACATTTGCTGTCTACCTGAGGAAAGATTCTTTGGAGCCTGCTTGGACTATAAACATTTCTATGTAAATACTTCCAGGCAAAAATTCTAAATCTTCTAGATTTTGTGGCATATTTGGAAGACATACATATATCCCCCCATTGTTTCTTTCTGAATTGCTTATCCAATCTCTCTTCTCAATTCTTCCTAACCTCTTCTGATTGATTTCTATAGTTATCATGCAATATTTTATATCATGTACTAATTATTCCTTTCTTAATGGCCACTTCAGTTCTACATTCTACTAAGAACTGTGCCGGTGCTGATCTTTCATTAAGGGCCCTCCTATTTCTTTCTCTTTGCCTGTACTCTGATATCAATCCTTGATATGGAAGGCAATCTCTCACCTGCAGTCCAAATAAGTCCTTAGCATCTTCCCATTCTGTTACCTTTCCCTGTTTAGTTATTTGCTCACAGTAACTTGGTTCCTTTGTCAGTTTCTCCAATATACTCCTGACCCCTCTTGCCTATTGTCTGTATCCCTAATTGCAGTCACCCCTGTCGGCAGAATCTCCTTTCTCCATTCCCATATTGGCTTAGTTTTTAGAATACTTTCTGCTACTTTATGAATATAATATTCTGTATGATTATTGTTGTTTTCCTTAAAAGTTTGCATCCAAAATACCAGTCTGTCCCTGTTACTTGAACTTCCCCCCTGTTCTTCATCATCTCTTTCCATTTTGAGTTATAGTTTACTGCTTGTTCTATGTATAGGAGCCTTAACTGTGTTGCTTTGAAAACCCCCTTCATTCGGGTGATCCCAATCTGCCCTGTTCTATTGGAAGAATAAGCTTATCCCACTTGATTCTTGCCACCTTCCTCTCCCAGATAAAGTCCTTCAACTCTTTATTAATTACTATCCACAACATCTTCTCTGGTTGGCAAAAATATGTCTGACCTGTATATAAGACTAAAGGGACTAAAAACAGTTTAACTGCTTGTATCTTACTATCAATATCCATATAACAGAGCTTCCATTTTCTCAATTTTTGTATTATTTTTTGTTTGGTCTCTTCCCACATATCCTTAGCTGCCACATCGGTATAATTTTTAATCCATACTCCCAAATACTTCATTTTATCATGTCCCCATAAGTATGGATATTGTTGAACCGATTCATATGTGAGTACATAATTTACTGCTATAGCTTTTGTTTTGTCTTCATTAATTTTATATCCCAGAAAGGTTTGAATTGTCTCTATATGTTCCACAGCACTGTAATACCCCTTTCTGGTTTTATCAGGTATAACGTAATGTCATCTGCAAATAAAGCCAGCTTCTTTTGACTACCATACCATGGTAGTGGTGCAGCGGTAGCATTGTTCCCTCACAGCAAGAGGTTCTCCCGTTCGATTCTCGGCTGGAGTGCGGAGAGTGCCTTCTGTGTGGAGTCTGCATGTCCTCCCCGCAGTTGGGTGGGCATTTGAAAGACATGCATAAATGGGTGTGCCTTCGTTGAAGGTTGAACATCGAGCTGGCACCTCGGCATTCGTAAAAATCTACTGCCAATCATTAGCGGACCGGAGTTCTGCTGTGGCGACCCCTAACCGGGAAAAGCCGAACGACAACAACAACAACCAACAATATCCTTGAATTTCTGAGTCTCTTATTTTCTTTGCCAGTAGTTCTAAATATAATGCAAACCACAAATTGAGGGAGAGGACACCCCTGCCTAGTTCCTCTGCTCAAGCAGAGGTTATCAGAGAGGACTCCACCCACTTTAATTTTCACGTCTGATTCCTCATTTATCCTCCTAATCAACCTTATAATTTTTTTCAGGGAATGCAAATGCTTCCATTGCCCTGTTCATAAAGTCCCAGCTCACTCTGTCAAATGCTTTCTTTGCATCAAGACCAACAACAATGGTATTTTCTTACATTCTACTTCCCTCTGGATCATCAGTGTTCTGTTAATGTTATGAAATGTTTGCCTCCTCTCCACAAAACTACATTGATCCATATCTATCACTTTTGGCTTCACTTTTGCAATTATTTTTGCTATTATAGACATAAACAGTTTATAATCATGATTTACTATTGAAATGGGCCTGTATGAAGCTGGATCTGATGGATCTGTACTCTCTTTAGGTATTACAGCTACCACTGCTTTCTTCCAGGATGTTGGTACTTCTCCTCCTCTTAAAATACTGTTAAACAAAACCTTCCACATCTTTATCAATTTTTTCCCTCAGCTTCCAAACCTCCGCAGAAATACCATCTATTCCTGGGGACTTTCCTGTAGATCGGTTGTACATCACCATTTTTATCTCATCTCGTACTGTCATAACTGTTAGTAATTTAGCCTCTTCTGTCCCTAGCCTAGGTATATTTAATTCTTCCATAAATATTTCCATTTGTACCTTTTCTTGATTTCCATATTTCTCTGCTTTATACAGACTTTCATAGAATTTTCAAAGTATTTCCAATACTTCTACAGGATTTCTCATTTTTCTTGTTACAGGCTCCCTAAGCTTGCTGACAGCCTTTTCTGTTTTCTGTTGCCTGAGTCGTTGTGCTAAAAATTTTAGTTCTCTAGGGTTATTATCAAAAAACAGTTGCTTGACAGCAATTTTTTTTAAACTCAAGCATATTGTTGAGGTAATCCCTTATTTTCTGTTTAGCATTCTGCAGTTGTTCCTGTTCTTGTTCTGTGAGTTTCCTACATGTCACAGTACTTTAACATCTGTCAGTCCCACTAAGTAATTCATAGGTTCATAGGTAGGTACTAGGCTATCTGCCCAAGGGCCTATGTAAGCCTAGCCAGCAAGGTTCCATGGCTTACACCACCCAAGAAAGTTATTTTCCTGTGCCACTGTCGAGCATAGACACAGAAGTGATCCCCAGGGTGAATTTCCTATTTCCCATCCACTCATCAAGATTTTTCTTGAAGAGTACTAATGAAGAACTTTGTTTGACATAGATGGGTAGCTTGTTCCAGAGTATAGGAAGTCTCTGGAACAGGAATATATCCCTCCAACATGTCCTGTTTAGTGTCCCTAGAGTGTGTAGCTCGGAGGGATTGGGATTTCTTTAGGTGCAGCATGTCCAACAGCTCTGGGTTTGACATAGCTTTATATGTTAGGCAGAGATCACCTTGGAGTAGGTGATATGCTACAGAGTAAAGCTGGAGTTTTTTGAGGCGGTCAGTGTAGGGCATTTGTTTGAGGCCAGTAATCCTCTTTGTGAGGTACTTCTGTGGCCTTTCCAGCTGCTGCAGTTGTCTTGTGAGGTACATTCCAAAAGGGGCGTTGTACTCTATAATGGGTCTAATGAGTGATGAGTAGAGGGGAACAATGACCTCTTTTTTCCTGGATGAGAACACTTTTATGATGAGGTGTGCCATGTAGAAGGACTTCCTGACTACTGTGGCGATGTGACTATCAGAGGAGAGACTACTGTCCACCTGGGTCCCAAGGTCTCTTATCACGCATTCAGTGTTAAGTAGATTGCTGCCTAAGTTGTATTTCATGGGTACAGAGTTTTTCCCAAAGTGGATGACACTGCACTTTTTGACATTGAACTTGAGGCCATGGCTCTGACACCAGGGATCTATCTCAGTGAGGCCCTTCTGTAGGATGTCCACATCATTTGGCAACTTGACTATGGCTCCTAGTTTGCAGTCATCTGCAAACTTCATTAGCCAGAGGCTTTCTGTGTTAGCCTGTACTTCAGAGAAGTAGATACCAAACAGGAGAGATCCCAGGACGGAACCCTGTGGTACTCCACTTGTCACTGCTCTGAGGTCAGATTTGGAGTCTGCAACTTTTACAGTGTGGGTTTTGTCAGTGAGCCAATGGCAACCCATCTTGTGATGTAAGGATTTATACCTAGTTTAGTGTGTTTAGCTATAATTCCAGAATGGGAGATGGTGTCGAAAGCCTTGGTGAGGTCAAAATAGGCTGTGTCAACCACCTTGCCCTCATCCACAGCTTTGGTGACTGCCCCAAAGAAATCGATCAGGTTCAGGAGGCATGATCTGCCTTTCACAAACCCAAACTGGGTGGGATCCAGAGTTTGGAGGTTACCAATGTCTTTGTTTATGAGTTCCATGATGATACGTTCCATGGCCTTGCAGACCAGGCTCATCAGGCTAATAGGTCGATAGTTCCCGGGATCAGTGGTGGCTCCCCCTTTGTGGAGTGGGATAACTGTTGCTGTGTGCCATTCAGTGGGCACAAAGCCTGATGCGAGGCTATTATTGAACATGGTGCTTAAGTGGGGAGCCAATTTGTTCTGAAGTTCATGTAAAACGCAGCCTGGGATGTTGTCCGGTCCCATGGATGCTGTGTTTTTGGCTTTAGAGAGTGCAGCTTTTACCTGCATAGTTGTGATTACAGGGACTCTGCATTCTTCCTGTATAGATATGGGCCCTTTAGGGGGTGAGAGGGGGGTAAAGTTAGCACTGAACCAACCTGCCAGGATGTTGGCAATATCAGTTGGTTCTGTAATTTTCGTGCCTTTGTGCTGTAACTCAGAGCAGATCAGAGAAGATTCATGTTAATTCTTAACCATATCTCCCTTTCTTTTATTTCCACCCTATTTTTAAATTCCACATTAATTTTATTCTCCTCCATAGCTATATTTTCAGAAGAAATTTCTATCTTCTTTATAGCTCCTGTATATTGTCCACTGTCCATTCCTTAAATTCCTCTCTTTTCAACAAATAGGTAGGAAAGCGCCAGTGTCTAATTTTTATTTCATTACCCTGTGTTTTTATTTTAATTATTATTGGCACATGATTTGAAATAGTTTTGGGTTCATATCAAGTCCTTCAATTTAATGCACATGTTCCTGTGAAATGTATATTCTGTCTAGCCTAGCCCATTTTATGTATCTTGGAAAATAGTATGTAAATTCACTATGAACTCCTAGTAGTGAATTCACATCTTCCTTGCCAAATGTTTTTACAAATTTCTTAAAAAAATCTACCCTTCTTTGTTATATTTTCCCTTCTGGCCCCCGACACATCTTCGTGTTGCAAATCAAATTCAAATCCCCACCTATAAATAATATTCGTTGTTGAAAGCTGATTATTTCTCCCAGAATTTTCTTAAGCTCTGTTATAGCAGTTTTCAGTGGGATTTAAATACATACCAGTGTAATCCTTCTCCCTTACCAGTAGCCCTTTAATACTATACATTTTCTATTATTGTCTTTTATATTTTCTTCTATTACTAGTGGAGCTACTCTTGCAATTAATATGAGTGCTTCTCTCTTCCTTTGCCCCAGATATTCTTCTGAATAACCATGTTCAAAACCTTTCTTTATCAAATTCACATGTTCAGTTCTTTCCAAGTGTGTCTCCTGGAGCACAGCTACTTGCACGCTACGTTTTTTAATATAATTCACTTCTCTGTCTTTTTTGCCTTTATCTTTGAGACCATTAGCGTTTAAACATATTATGGAAAGACTCATGTTCTTGAGGGATAATTATTCCCGTCATTTATGTATAACAACTTTTTTGTTAAATTTATGGTTCCAGGTTTTGTATTCAATGCATGCACCATTTGGCAGGTTAATCTTTTGTACAATTGTTTCTCATCATCTCCAATTGAGCCTCTGTCACATCTTGGATAATTTTTTGTTTTATTGAAAACCCTCAAACAAAAATACATACACTTGGCCCCAATACCCTGTAAAACCTAACATTGTAATAATAACACACAAAACTATGCAGATAATAAGAATAAACTTTATAAAATGCTAGCCACACCCACAGGCTAGAGATACCCAAAAAGGACATGCTAAGATGCATGATATAGCCTGTGCTTTTATTAAATGGTATCTCATTTGTGTCTTATCTTTATATCCCTCCCAGATAAGAAAACACCTGAATGCTTTCAGTAAACATTTTCTCCAAGCCATTTCTCTTCATCAGATTGTTTTCTGGTGCCATGCAAACCAGATGCACAAACTGCTAAGGATACCTTGTTTGCCAGAAAAAAGTCTTATAATATTCAATATTCTTTTCCATTTACATATTTTGTAATATACTTGTTGCTGGATAAATCCCAGGGTTAAACCAATCATTTGCCTATGCAAGCACGAGAAAAAGCACACTCGTTTTTCTTTTGCCGTGCTCTCTCAACCAGATCCTTCCTTTCTCCTTTTTTCCCCTCACATTGCAGTGCCTACATTTCTTAAAACTGAGCGGGAAGAGAGAAGAAGGGAGAAAAAGTAAAAAAAAAAAAAAAAGCACCTGTTTATATTAATATCCCTATTACAGTAAAAAAAGAATTGAAAAAGCTTTATTTCATAACTTTCTAAGAAAATCATGCAACATTAAACATTACCATAAACAGAAAAAAAAAAAGAAATTTGTTGTACTTACAGTTAACTTTCTCCCCTCTCCTTGCCTCTCCAAAGTAGTTCTCCAAAGCTGAATGACATAATGTAGGGCATATGCTTTAGAGACCCCTGCAAATTTAACAAAGTCCACCAAAATCCAGCATTTCCAAATGCTCCTGTTCTGCTATGTTTCCCAAATATAATTATCGCTTTGTAATCCCACATTTGTTTGTTTACAGATAACCGATTTTATTCTCCAGACATTAATAACATAAACCAGGGTATAAGCTTTAAAGTTTCCCACAAGTTTAACAAATTCCAAAGAAGTTCAATAGTTTCAGATTTTCCTGTTCTGTCATGTTTCACAAGTATAATTATTGCGTTATCATCCCAGAGTTGTCGATTTCCAAGTTACTAGCTTTAATCCTGTTCATCTCCATCTCCCAAATCCTGTCTCTGTTTCATTTCCAGTATATTCCAGATCCTTCTGGTCAATTCTTATGTTTTTCTCCTTCTCTCAGGCAATTGAAACAGTGGAAAGGATTTCACAGGCTCAGTCTCTTTGTAGTCTTTAGCACCAGGAGAACACAAAGCAGAACCTTGTTCTGATTCACAGCTGACTTTGACAAAGTTTTGTATTTCCTCCTTAGCATGTACTTCATCAAAAAAAGATTTTGCCCCTCCAGGGAGAGACAGTTTGAAGATGGCTGGGTACAGCAGTTTGAACCGCATGCCTGCTTTTCAACATTCCCTAAATAATGGAATATATTTACTCCTTTTCTGCCTGGTTTACACTGAGTAATCATTCGCCACAAACACTCTACTATCTCCCTGTTTTAGCACTTTATCTTTTTGCCACAGTTTTGTCAAAATGAGCTACTTCTGTTGATCAGACTACATTGTTACTGTTAAAAGTCTAGGTTGTTTTTAATAACCAGATTTGGAGCATACACATGGTGTGCCCTTTCAATTAATAGTTCCTGTTGTGGAATACCAGTCCTATTGCTTATTTGTTCTTTCATAAAATTAATACTGTCTGTTCCTTCCAGCTTCTCTAGTACAGCATAAACTCTCAGGTTTTCCCTACGTGCTCTGACCTCTAATTCTGTTATTTTTTTTGAAACATCTCTTCTTGTGCAGTCTCATATTCAGCCAGCCTTTTCTTCATTTCAGCCTCTGAGTTTTGCAGTTCTGTCATCTTATCTGAGTATCTGTTTAAGCTTCTTCTATTTTTTCCAGCTATTTATTGTTTGTATTCATGTACTCCTTCAGTGTTTCTTTTATTTTAGCCAGGTCTGTATGCAGCTGCTTTATACTCTCTTCTGCATTACTAGAAGTCATGTCTGGAACTTGTAGTGCTTCTTGCTGAACCACTGCAGTACAGTACTCCTCTCAGTCTGTGCTTCTTTCTCACATATTGTAGTTGATTTTCCTCCATATCTTAATATATTTATTTTTTTCCTGGTATCCAGGCAGCCAACTTACTAGCCAGTTACTGAAATTAATGCAGAAATCTAGGTCCACTGGCCTTCTTTGCTAAGTTTCTATTTCCTCATTGGGAGAGCCAGAATTAAGCTGTTACTCAGTGTGCAGCCATCTTGGAATCATGAACTATATAGCTTTAAATCATCCAGAAAAAGAAGATAAGTCTTTACACTTTGTTGTTTTCTGGGAGCCAAATTATAACCATGACCTAATCTGTTTAGTAAACAGCTTAAGGGGTTATGGGCAAGACAAAAGAGCAGTAGTGACAAAAAGTCACCCTGGAATATCCCCCTTTGAATTTTTATCCCCTTTGATAATAATTTCTCCGTTATCATGGCTTAACTGCTGAGTGGTTTTCCACTATTTCATGGTCAATGTAATGTAACTGTTCATTCCATAATTAAATTCTTCATTATGACTTTAACAACAAATGACCTTTTGTTCCATATGACTTTCTTTTATTACCCTTTGGTTCTTTTGTCATGATTGAGTTTTTTTCTAAATGACTATAAACTCTATCAGCTTCACTTCCAGTATATTGTTTATACATCGTCGGTAAACAAGTTACTGGTGTATAGTTTTTAGGATAGCTTGTAGGTTCACTCTTAAGGAGGAGTATCTCTTTTCCTGTTCTTAACCAGGTTGGTGTCTGTTCAGGATGCTGATATAAATAGTTCTTACTCAGGGCTAAATCTTCATGTAAAGATGCTAATACTTTTAGCATAAATTATGTACTGCATCTGGACCTGGGGTTTTACACTTAGGAGCTTTTATTAATTTTGTTTCGGTTTCTCTGGTAGTAATTCCATCCCATTTCATATCTTGTACATTTGAACTTCTTATTGTTTCTTTTACTTCTTTAGTAGCTCTGTTATGTTCCACAGGGTCTTCATAGAAATTTCTCCAAAATGTGTCTATTTCTTCCCTTTCTGTAGTATCTTTTTCATTTTTCCATCTCCTGAATAAAATTTCCCATGTAGGTTCAGTAGGGTAACACATTATTACCCTCTAGAAAGAAGCTGGATGATTGGATAGGTAGGTGCCCACAAATGTACCCCAGGACTAACTGGTCTAGCCCTCCTTGAGAAAGAAGGTACAGCCTGATTGTGGGTATTGGCAAGGTGTTAATGGTTGTCAGAATAAGTTGCCTCATAACTCCCATGAATCTAATGAATCATATGAAGGAAATGTAATGCAGGAGATTCCAGGAAAGTAGCAGTATAAGTAGCTAAAACCAAGCTCTGTCTACACTTTAAATTTGCAAAAGTCTGAAACCTTCTATAAATTGCTTAGTGAAGAGTCTATGACATACTATGTCGACAAGGAAGAAAAAATGAATTAAAAGAGTGACAGCAGGTCTGAAAAAGAGGGAGACTGAAAATAGTGTGATGGAGCATGGTTTGGAAAAGCAGATGGTAATGGCAGCAGAAGAAGAAAACTCTTCAGTCACGTTAGAGAGAAAGCTTGACCAAAGGCATTCTGAGATGTTCAAGATAAATGTCTCTTTGCTGGTATACAGAGAAACATAACAGAAAGCTAATGGAAGTAGTCACCGTTTTAACCAGGAGTTCAGAAGAAATAGCACATATGCAAACTGTTGAAAAGGAGATGAAAGAAAAAAAGTTGTAAAATAAATAAAAAAATGAATAAATAAATGTCACAGAAGCTAGCTGAACTTGTGGATAGGTCATACAGAGACATCTCAAGGTTTACAGCAGTACTGTAACAAATTGAAAGGAAGGATTTATAGACTTATGAGAAAATGTCTCCGTACGTGAATATGGTTTTCTTACTGACGATATTAAAATGGAGAGAGCACACAGAATAAAATAAATATTGCCATACTAAGGACTAGAAAGTAGCCATGACCTATATTAATTAAACTACAGTCATAGATAAAGAAGAAAATGATTTATATTTTGTGGAGGAAATTAATAATCTTAAAGATTGGAAGCATACATGTTTATGTGCATAATGACTTTTCATTACGAGCAATAATGGACAGAAAAGCTTTTCTTCCTTCTTTGACACTTCAAAACAAATTTATCTTTACTTTATGTATTTTATGTTACAGGAAACTAATATATTATGTGATGGAAACATTTTGACAGTATTGTATACAATGATTTCTGGTAATTTATGCTATATAAATGTATTCAAAATTAATGAGATAAGTATGTCGACTGAAAATAGATAGATGGCAAGATTCAAAAAATGAATGCACTGGAAACACTGACTGACAAAATTTGTAAAGGCATGATATTGTTTGGGATAACAATACATGCACACTGGAAATATTTTAAAATATTTTATCTTTTAGTCTTGTGTTTTGCTGTGTTTGTTTTTTTTTTTTTTTTTGCTTAATGTTCCATTCTACCAAATTTTTGTGGACAAAGTTCCTGCTGTTCACGTTGGGGTAAAGATGTCTACCTGTCGATGCAGCCAAGTGCAAGTTTTTTTTCTAAAGTATCGAGGGAAAGGTGCTAGGCATTTAATGTCCTACAAGTGCAGCTACCTTATGTTATTAATGCAGAAATTGCTAAAAGTATCTCTCGACAGGATGAAACATACCATTTAGCTCACTTTCTCTTGAAATTTAGGGAGGGTGGTCTAATGGTTAAGGTGTTTGCCTTACAAACACAAGGTGCAAGGTTTGAGTCTCACAAGGGATAATTGGCTAGGCTTAAAATGGCTCACAAGGGCAGTTAGCTTAGTACTAATCTATGAACCTATGAACCTATGAATCTGTAACTATCAATGAGAAAATAAGTACTGTAAAACCCTGCAAACCACCTAGCAATAATAACTTATTCCACTTCCGTCCCATCTCTACAGACAAGATTAGAAAATATCTTAAAATACTTAAGCCCACTACCCTAGCATCCGATAAAATACTAGCTGAATTCCTACAAATAACAGCCGATAATATAGCCTATCCTATTTACATTCTCATCAATAGATCCCTAACAGAAGCCCTTGTCCCTGAAATTTGGAAGATATCTCATATTATCCCTCTGCGGTAGCATTGTCGCCTCACAGCAAGACATTGTCACGTTTGATTCTCAGCTAGAGCGTCTTCTGTGTGGAGGCATGCATGAATGGGCGTGCCTTCGTTGAAGGTTGTGCATCAGGGCTGGTAATTCGGCACGTAAAAATCCACTACCAAACATTAGCAGACCGGAGTTCCGCTGTGGCGAACCCTAACCGGAATAAGCTGAAAGACACAACATCATAAAGGAGGGAATTCCACAGAACTAATTAACTATCGCCCAATTGCTATCTTATCCCCTTTAGCAAAAATTCTCGAGATGCATACACTCTCAATTTATACACTATTTGCATACCCAACAATTCCTATCAGCTACACAATATGGCTTTCGTCCCTCTCATAGTACCACCACAGCCCTAATGTCCTTCATTAACACAGTCAACAACCACAGAAATAATGGTAAATCTGTTTCTGCAACCTTTCTCGACCTGTCAGAAGCCTTTGACATGGTTAGACACAATACACTCGTCAAAACTTTCTTCAAAATTGGCCTCAGTGACTCTTCCTTAGCCTGGTTTCAAAGCTACTTAGCTGTCCGCCAACAAGCCATATTGTGGCAGAATGAAATTTCCCCTCTGCTTCCAGTTACTCTTGGTGTGCCACAAGGCTCTATTTTAGGCCCACTACTATTCTCCCTGTACACTAACAACCTCCACACCTCTACTCCTCCTCTCGCAACTGTTATTCAATATGCGGATGATTCCACACTCATCTGCGCAGCTTGTTCCCTACATGAATTCCAATCACTTACTCAACAATCTTTCTTATCAGTTGAAACATTTCTATCCAACATTAAACTAATTCTGAAGCCTAGCAAAACAAAACTACTTATCTTCAAACCAACCAGATCTGCCCCTTCAGACCTCACCTTTAATATTACATCCAGTAATAAAACTAAAATTTCTCCCTCAGCTCACATAAAACTCTTCAATGTTGAGATTGACAATTTGAGAGTTGATATATTGCCCACACAATAAAGAAAGTACACAAAAAACTGGGGACCCTCTATAGGAATAGACAATATCTTATCAAACACTCAAAAGCCACAGTAACACCCACCCATCTCCTGTCCACCCTGCTGTATGCCTCCCTTATCCTTGCCAATCTCAAAAAGACTGAGCTAACAAAACTAGAATCCTGGTACAACAAAATGTCCAGGTTTGCCTCAGGCTCCCCATATAAAACTCACCACTGCACTGCCTTAAAGCAGCTTGACTGGCTAGAATTCCCCCAACTCTTAAAATACAATCAACTCATACTAGCTCATAAGATTCTGCACTATCCTGATAAAACCCCATCACTGCAAACCCTACTAAAACCATACTCCAACAACCGGACTCTACACTCTAACAGTAAATCCCTTCTTGAGGTAACCAAACCCCCACAGCACAGCAGGGGAGTCACTCTTCTCCAGTTTTGTATTCAAAATATGGAACTCACTACCTACACGCATATCTTCCATCACATCCTTACCACAGTTTAAAAACTCGCTAATAACTCACCTCATGTCAGTCTGGCTTTGCTGCTGTAATGGTCCAGACTAGCTCTTAGGGTTCCTCCTCACTGTCCTCCATTTTGTTTCATGATAGTTAACAGCTCTTTTCATGGCAAGTTATGCCTACTGCCTAAGTAAACTCATAAGTATCTTGCCTTTTGATTGATTACTTGTTATAATCATGTTGTAACTGTGTCCACGTTGTTCTTGCTGTCATAGCTACTTAACTTATGTCCTTTTATGCAAATGTCCATAATTGTTTTTGAACAGTGTACTTGATTTGCCATATCTATACTGCATATTGCTTACTACATTTATTCATATTATTTGTTTGTCTTTTAAATGTGGAACTTTTCTCCTTGGGCCTCCACTGAAAATGGACATGTGTACAGTGGACTTTCCCAGCAAACAAATGTAAAATAAAATAATAAATAGGTAACATTTGCAATTATTAACAATTTAGTTAACTATGAACTTTTTAATTTTTTTTGGTTTAACAAACAGCAGAGCTAGCTTCTGTATAGCATATGCATGATTTTTGTGACAGTTTAGCCTTTTTAGGTTGCAACTTATTAATACACAGTGTTTGAGTTTAACTAGGCACATATTAAGTATTAGGGGCAGATATAATACACTTTGATATTAGCTCCAATATGTTCATAAATATTCATAAATTTTAAACAGGGTCCTGTTAACACATTTTTTCTAAGGTTTACAGACCTGAGTGAATATCACTGCTTTGAGCATGAGCGACTATTTTTCCACTAGATTTTTCATATATTTTTCATATATTTTTTCATATATATTTTTTGATAGATTTCTGAGTATATTTTACTTTAAAATTCTTTAACAGATTTATCATTTGAGATGAATAGCCATATATATTCTAAAGAGTGTGATAGGTTTTTATTTAGGATTTGTTTTTTGTACTACATATTCTAAAATAATATGTATTGTTTTTAGCACAACAAAACATAATGTTATGTATTGCTATTTAATATTTAATTTTTAATTTTTAGTTGTTTTTCCCACTTGACACACAAACCCGAAGAAGTTCTAATAGACAAAAGTGATCTATGTTAAAAATGTTTCTGAATGTTGGCAGAAAAGATTTGAAGACTTATGTCAACATTTTCTTTTTTGATACTGCAATGAAATGCTTTCAGGACATTTTAGCAGTTATTAATGTGTAATTTTTAGTTTAACTTTTAGTTTAGTTTAACATATCTTGGAATCACAGAGCTTGAAGTAGGGCAGCACTGTGTCGAATATCACATGTTGCATGGGGGAAGGGGTATTTAGCAAGTAAACATGCTAATTGTCTTTTACAACACAGCTAGCCTAGTAAGTCACTCCACACATTACTGCTTATTTGAACTGTTTTTTTTTCTGAAATTGTTACACTTTGTTTCCTGTAGAATAGACTAGATTCAGATCTACTTAATCTAGCTCTGTTTGTATAACTTGAGGGCTCAGTTTTGAGCTTTTTATTGGTTAATTTGTTTAAATCAGTTTTTTTTCTGAAATTATTTCACTTTATTTGCTGTAGCATAGACTAGATTCAGACCTGTTGAATCTAGTTATGTTTGTATAACCTGAGCACTAAACTAGGCCATCTTTTGTTGGAGACGGTCCCACTGGACCCTAGTGGCAGGAGTGTGCAGTTAGAACACATCTTTTTGAAGGTTGCTATAACAGGGCTCAGTTTTGATAATTTTTTATTAGTTCATTTGTTTAAATCAGTTTGCACCCATTTACTACATAAGCAAATCCAAGCCATCTGCTAATCTCTGTGCAACTTAAGTACAACTTTTCATGGTATATTGCATGTTTGAGCTGCATTTTACTATATTGCTGCTTATTTGAACTTTTTTTTTTTGAAATTGTTGTACTTTGTTTGATGTAGCATAGACTAGATTCAGACCTGCTGAATCTTATTCTGTTTGTATAACTTGAGCACTAAATCAGGCCATATTTTGTTGGAGAGGGTTCCCCTGCACCCTAGTGGCAGGAGTTTGCAGTTAGAACTCATCTGATTGAAGGTTGGTGGAACGGGGCTCAGTATTGAGATTTTTATTGGTTCATTTGTTTAAATCAGTTTGCTATCATTTGCTACATAAGCAAATCCAAGCCATATGCTAATCTCTGCAAAACCTAAGTAGAATGTTTCACTATATATTGCAATTTTTACCATATCACTGCTTATTTGAATTGATTTTTTTTTTTCTAAAATGATTGTACTTTGTTTTCTGTACCACAGACTAGATTCAGATCTTCTGAATCTAGTTCTTTTTGTATGGCTTGAGCACTAAACCGGGCCATCTTTTGTTGGATAGGGTTCCCCTACACCTTAGTGGCAGGAGTGTGCAGTTAGAACTCATCTGATTGAAGGTTGCTGGAACAGGGCTCAGTTTTGTACTGTTTTATTGGTTAAGTTGTTTAAATCAGTTTACACTTGTTTGCAACATAGCACCATATTTGAACATTGTGCACTGCCGCACAGAGCTGAGCACTATTGGTGGTTATAGACACAAACACTTTTGCCTGCAAATTTTCCCTTAGTACTCTGCTGGTGCTCCATCTGTGAATTCTCATGATTGTCCCTCACTGACAGGTGATACATTTAGTGAAGCTCCTGCAGTACCAACACAGATCCTGCTCACTAACCCTTCATATTTTTTGTCCACTTCTCCTGTCCTCTACTTTAACTGGTCCTTCTTGTCCTCTCCCTGTTTTCTGACCACATCAACTTACCTAGCATTATGGACAGACAATTTCCCACAATTTCTCCAGCCAGCCTGGTCGACATGGGCATCCTGAGGCAATGTAGCAGTTGCCTTGTGTACACTGACAAACCACTTCTTCTAGTCCACACAAATTCATTATGTGAGAGATGCATCTATATCAAGAACGTAGAATCCGGGCTCTCTCACCAGTCAGTTCATCTGATACTACACCAGTTGTCAGCATGCACACCTCTCCTCCTGCACCTACCAAACCAACAACACATAAACCTACATATGTCGTGGTCCTTACAAGAAGCCTACCTAAACATCAAATAACACGTTTCACATAATACATCCTCTGCAGAATACAGTACATATAGTGTATCACACACCAGTGTCTAACCAGTCAAGACCCTAACGTAAAACACATAAATAAACATCTTGGTCATAGGTGACTAAATTGTGAGACACACAGATGTCCCTCTCACCAGGTTGGATAAGGAAACTGTCGTGGCCAGCTGTCTGTCAGGTGCCAGGATCCACCACATCATATATGCCTTCATGTCTGTCAACAACAGGCACTGTTATGATGCTGTCATAGTCCATGTTGGTGTGAATGACTTGAGATGTACCTCACTGGACTGTATCAGGAGAGACATGACTGAGCTCTCTGATTATGTGTCTTAGGCAAGTATGTCCCAAGCCTTAAGCAGCATTTTACCTTCACCTAGGATGATACCTCAATACAAACAAAAAATGATTGACTTCAACAATTGGTTTAGTTTCTGGTGTCATTCAAAAGGGATCCTGTATTTTTCAGCCTGTGATGACAGTCAACACATCTTGATGCTTTATCAGAGATTGTCTTCACCTGGGGTTTTGGTTACTGGCTAAGGCTCTTGCCATCACCATAGTGCCTTTTTTAGGCAATATCACAAAAACAAAATTCCCGATGTAAAAATACCATCTAATAACAACCTCAAGGTTATGCTGCTAAATGCTGGGAGTGTAAACCAGAAACTGCACTTACTGGAAGCAGTCCTCAGGAAGATGCTGACATTTGTGCAGTCACTGAGACCTGGTTTAAGGCTGTGAAGAGCACCACAGCTATAATAGGTTACATTTCCTTCCACATATTCAGACCACAAACTGAAGGCGTGTGAACTAAAGGAGGTGGTGTATCAATATTCATTAAAGATAAATACACCTCAAGATTGGTTAAACAGCACAATTCCCTTGAATTACTTCAGGTGCAATTGACTGTAGCTAAGACCTCTCTTCAGGTCATTGTCAGCTATAGGACCCCATCCATGAATCAGGACATCCACTCAGCCTACTTGGATGTACTTGAGTCAATCAAGATACAGCCAAACACCCTGGCTTTGGGTGACTTTAATAACCGTCCATAGGCTGGGTAAATTATACCTGTTGTATAACTGATTTTGGGCACTTGCCCAAAGGTTCCTGGACTTTGTTAACTCGGACCAGTTTGTTAACACACCCACAAGGGGCTCAAACATCCTGGACATGGTTCTCACCAATGAGAGGGACTGCTGCACCACCTCCAGTGTGTGGCCATCCCTGGTGAGATCTGACTACAAATCAGTCTCAATAGAAGTAACTATAACACAAGACCTCCCCCCTTAGCAACAACTAGACTAAAAAACTTCTCCAAGACCAATTACAACCGCCTACGTGACAGCATAAATAGTTTCATAACCACTCCCCCCACTGATGGAACAGACACCTGTGTTGAGTTATACACCAGTGTTTTACACAAGCACCTGTACAACTGTATTGACTCTGCCGTACCTGATAGAACCAAAGCAAGATCTTCAAGGAAAAATAAACCTGTCTGGTGGATGGCTGCCATTAATAGGCTATACAATAGAAGAAAGAAATTGCTGTCTAAGTGTAGGAAGGAATGGTCTCAAAACTCTAAACACTCCCTCCTCAACACAAACATGCAAATAAGACTCCTAGTGAAGTCTCTTCAAAGCTAACTACAAATCCAAATTAGCTCCCCTAACTAAGGATAACCCCAAGGCATTCTTTAGTTACATCCGTAACCTCAAAGGTAAGGCCCAGATTTGTGCTGAACTCAGAGTTAATGGTACTACATACATAGAACCTGTGGATATAGCAAACCTGCTGGCTGACAGGTTCACTGAAAACTTTACTGCCTTGTTCCCGCCGCATATACTCCAAAGCATCCCTAACACCTGTCCACCATCTAGTATCTCCGAGTAACAGGTCTTAAATCCCCTCTTCAAGGCCAAAAACACAGCCTCTGTGGGACCAGACAACATTTCTGACTGTGTTCTACATGGGTTGAAACAGGAATTAGCATCATCATTGAGCACCTTTTCAGTTACAGCCTAAGCACTGGCTTCGAACCAATGGAATGGAAAACAGCTACTGTCATACCTTTTCAGAAAGGCAGTGTGTCCATGGACCTCAGAAACTATAGAACCATTAGCTTGACCAGCCTTATCTGCGAGGCCATGGAACAAATTACCATAGACCTTATTAACAAGGATACAGGAAATCTCCAAATGCTCGACCCCACCCAGTTTGACTTTGTCAAGGGGAGATCATACCCATTAAACTTGGTGGACTTTTTTGAGACAGTCACCAAAGACCTAGATGAGGGCAAATCTGTGCATACGCCCTACCTAGACTAGCCAAGGCCTTTGACACAATCCCCCACTCAGGCATAATTGATAAACCCACCTATCTGAGTATCAACCCATATATTGTCAAGTGGGTTGCAAATTGGTTCATTGATAGAACTCATATGCTCAAAATAGACAACTCCACCTCCTCTAGCAGACCTATAACCAGTGATGTTCCAAAAGGATCAGTTCTGAGACCCCTACTCTTTGGAATCTACTTCTTCGAAGTACAGGCTAAAACTAAAGGTCTGTGGCTGACAAAGTTTGCTGATGACTACAAACTGGAAACAATCATTAAAACCCCTAGCAATGTCAACATCCTGCATGAAGGTCTTATGCAGGCTAATCACTGGTGCCAAAGTAATGGTCTTAAACTTAATGCAAAAAATTCATTTTCACCCCCTTTGGCAAGGGTGATGTTCCTGCAAACTGCCACATCAGTAGTGATGCCCTAAGCACACAGTCAGTGGTGAGAGATGTTGGCAGACAGGTTGACAGCAACCTTAACTTCAATCACCATGTCTCCACAGTGGTAAAAAGGGCATGTTGTATTGCTCATCTCATAAGTAAGGGCATTGCCTCCAGAATAAAAGGGGTTTTAACCTCCTGTACTCTTCCCTCATCAGGCCAATAATAGAGTACAATGGCCCCTTTGGTATGTTCCTTTCCAAACATCTGCAGCGATTTGAGAGAGCACAAAGATTCCTTACAAAGAAAATAAAGGGTCTTCAACATCTGTGTTATGCAGACAGACTGCAGTCATTGCCACTTTACTCTGTGTCATACAAACTATTCAGAGGTGACTTGTGCTTTGCATATAGAGCTATCTCTGACCCAGCTCTAATGGAAGAGCTGCACATTCAAAAGTGGAATGGCACACAGGCCACTCGCTCAAAGGACCTTAACCTGGTATGTGACATCAACAGAACTTGCTAGAGGGGCAGATTTGTCTCACAGATGTTATCCCACCTTTGGAACAAGCTTCCTATTCCTCTTAAACAAAGCCCCTCATTGGCCCTATTTAAGTGTAATTTGGATGATTGGATGGGTAACCGGAAATTCTCCCCAGGGGTTGCACCTGTGTCCCTCTTGCACAGGGGCATTAGGTGCTGATTTTAGTGTCAGCTTGAACCTGACATCCATGGGAACACAGGTTGAAATTGGCTAGGCTTGTAAGGGCCCTTGGGCCATTAGCCTAGTAACTGCCTATGATACTATGATCTCATGATCCATGCTTTTAAACAGGTGTATAAAGTGATGGTGAATTTCTACACTTTATTCTGTTTTTTTCAGCTATTATTTGTATGGCTTGTTTCTGTGTTTTTAACAAAGAAGATTTGACTTGAACCAGCTTGTCCTTCCCTACTTTCATTAGTTGATTTATACTTTGGAAAGCTTTAAAGAAAGTATTTCTACCACCTGTTATCAGTTTGGATATTCACAGTATGATTTTTAATAGGTGCCTGAACATTAGGGAATCTTAGATCTTCCACACAGAGAAGTTTCTTCATTATTTATTTTTGGACCCAGTATATTGACATACTGGGTATGTGAGACTTTGAGGGAATGCAGTGACTGTTTCGGTTTTAGTACCTAAACTTACCAGCATAACTGACTATTTGTATGTCCATTAGGGGTTTTAGTATGTTAGCGAATCACAAAGGCACAGTAGTCCTCATGGATTAATATTTCTTGGGTTTACAAGACTCTATTTCATAATCTTACCAGCTTAGCCTTCATGAGCTCCCAGGTAGTCAATACAACTCTAGTTGGATCCCATCAATTTCAGGGGACATACCTCTAAGTAAATCCCTTAATTGCTGCTCTGTTTCTGCCATTGTAGTTAGCCTCATTAGGCTGTGTGTCTGTATAAGTGACAAATGTGGGAGATCTAAATCCCCCAATAAATATCAGCTTGTCTTTTTGTACTGACCCTTGTTCCTCCTTATATAAAGTAATGCAGTATGTCCTAAAAAGGTCCTGTGTCTGTTCAGGTTGTCTACTTGTCCTGTTTGTTATTGGATCTAGCATTTCCCAGATCCACCTTTCTTGTTTAGCCTGTCTGAGTGCAATGGCTAGTTTCTTTGGGGTATGGGAGAATTTCCCAAAAAGTTGTTATGAACCATTTTCAACTTTGTCACTCACTTTGCAGAATAAACTTTATCTCTTGCTAACTGATGTCAGTTTATTCCTCTAACCCCAGTTCACCCTTGACTTGCCTGTCTTGCAAAGCCTTGACCCTGCCTCGCCATTTTCTGAGAGCTCAAATCTGTTTGACAGCTGTCTTGGTTTGTTTCCCAGTCTGTTGTTATATCTCTGATACCCTCCTGCAATATCTTTTCTCTGCTTCAGTCTATTTTACCACCATTACTCAAATTGTCTTGACTTACTATAATGTAGAGGAAATCTCTAATGCTTGACTCCTTTTGTATTTTCAACCCCATTTTGATTATTAATGATGAATGGTGTGATAAGGCAAATGATAACACATCCAATTCTTGACTGTATATTTCTTTTCTCAATATGTATAATGTATCTTTTCAGGAGTATTTTACCACCACTTTTAAATAATACATAAAAAGAGTTGATTCTTTTGCCTCCCTCGCACATCACTTATTCCAGTCATCTCCATTAATGATACAAGGTATTTCCCAGTATTAGGTATCCAAGAGTTTCTAGGGCCTCCTTGCACATTTCTCTGGGTAGTTATTATGTTAAAATCCCCTTTCCAAATTTCTATACCATTACTGAAGCTTAGAACCTTTCTACTCATCTGTCTCTCTCTCTTTGTCTGTCTCTCTCAGGTCTTCTAGGGATGATTCCAGGGACCTATACATGCACATCATTGTATGTAGGAGATCCTTTATTCCTTTTTTCATAGCTACATACTTCTCCTCATCCTTAAGTTGTTTAATTTTCTTGTATCTTAGGGAATTGTCTATTATTACAACTACACTGTTTTTTGTCTCTTCCTTCTGCTAACTGAGCTGTTGATTACCAAAGTGTAGCCAACTTATTACATTCTGTGATAGACAACTGGATCTTTTGTAATAATAATACTATCTGTGGAGCTTTCAGGTGAACATACCTCATAGCTTCAATGGGGTTCCCAGACCATTTACATTCCATGGTATAAATTTCAGCATTCATGTTTTTATTACTTGTCTCTGTTTGACTTGAATTATTCCTAAATATTTTTGTGTCTTTTCCCTTACAGTGATCCCTTCCAAACTTTATTGTCTCATTGGACAGAAGTATTGGATGCAACATTTAGCTCATGAACCTATTTAATAAACATAAAACTATGTACATATATAGACTTTTAATTAAAAATCAATATTTGCTTTTTTATTTATACAGTCTTTTCCACGGTTTTATGATCCACACAGTAAGTGTGGGTCATGGTTCATAGGTTCATGGGTGTATTCTTGACTAATAAAGACTAGGGCTCTTACAAGCCTGGCCATGCAACCTAAATAAATTGGCATCCTCTTAAAACAGACTCCCCTTGTCAAAGTATAAACCTTTATGGCTTCACACAGATCATCTCAACTCCAACCCACCTAAATAAACTCTCAAACTCACACTCAATTGTCAACTGAATACTAATTTCTCATCCCATTAAATACCATAAACCTGAATCACTGTCTGACTCTCTTAGTGACCGTGTGCC
This sequence comes from Protopterus annectens, assembly GCF_019279795.1. Classification (NCBI taxonomy): domain Eukaryota; kingdom Metazoa; phylum Chordata; order Ceratodontiformes; family Protopteridae; genus Protopterus; species Protopterus annectens. The sequence goes on along the minus strand of NC_056745.1, from coordinate 645,256,890 downwards.
TATCAGAGTACTTAGATACCGCTCCCACATTACTAGTACTAGTACTCACAAATATAAAACTTTCTGTAAACTGACCAACTTCAACCCAGAATACTTAAATAGCCTCCTATCCTCCATTAACTGGTCTTCACTATTTTCACTGCTTCTTAATGATGCTGTCCTACACTTCAGTTCAACTTTCTTAAAAATTCTCAACACTCTTGCCCCTCTTCAAACAACCAGAGTTAAATCTCAAATCTCCCCTTGGCTTACCAACACCACTTGTTCCTATATACATGTCAGTGATCTAGCATGGAAGAAATGGACTAAATCAAAATCTCCTTCAGACTTACAAAAATATAAACAAAACTAAAAAATGATAGTATCTGATAAAAGAAACTTCTACTCACAATCCACCTATAATCACAATAGTAACCCTAGAGACTTCTGGAAGTCATTTAACCACATCTTACATCCAGATAACCCACCATCTCCTAACCCTGATCCTAACCTGTCTCCCACAGAAATAGTCACCCAGTTCAATTTCTTTTTCATCAACACCATCAGTAATTTGCTGCCTTCTAGCGCCAGATCTCTTTCTAACTCCACCCTTGCTACTGATTCATCTAGCCCTCACTCTTGAAAACACCCCAGTTCCAAAAAAAAAAAAAATGTATCAACCTGTGTCAACTGCCTATATAAAAAAAAAAACTTCTTCAGAACCTAAAGCCATGCTGTCCATCTTCTGACAACTTGCAACCATATTTCCTAAAAATAACCGCCTGTCCCATTGCATATACCATATCTATTCTGATAAACCACTCACTGTCTGAATCTACTGTCCCATCCATCTGGAAAAAATTCTATATTATCCCCATCCATAAAGGAGGAAAATCTACAAAAATGTCCAATTTTAGGCATATAGCTATTCTCTCTCCACTCTCAAAAATCATGGAAAAATGCATCCATGCACAATTATTATGCCACCTATTACTAGAAAACCTTTAACACCCAGTCAGCATGGTTTTTGACTGCACCATAGTACTTCCACTGCTCTCATCACTTTTACCAATTCCCTTGTACAATCCAGAGACAATAACAAACTAGTCTCTTGCCTATTCCTGGACTTATCCAAAGCATTCAATACTGTGTCTCATCCTTTGCTCATTTCTAAACTAACAGAAATTAATCTGTCCCCATCCACTATCTCTTGGTTCAGCAGCTACCTGTCCAGTAGGCAACAATCTGTCCCCTCCTCTGCCAGTTACCACAGGTGTGCCCCAAGGTTCCATCTTAGGACCTCTTCTATTCAACATTTTTACCAACAATCTTTATAAATCCTGCCCCAACTCAACTCTCATCCAGTATGTGGACGATTCTATAGTCATCACCTCCTCTGATTATTTCTCAGACCTGCTTACCAAAACTCAGCAAGCCTTCACAAATATTGAGACGTGGATAACCAATAACCAGCTAATACTCAATGCTAAGAAAACTAAACTACTTCTATTTCTACCTAAATCACTCTCTCATAACACCTCAACCTTCACTAGCACCTTGTTAGACAACACCACCATCAATGTTGAATCCCATACTAAACTACTAGGGGTCATAACTGATGATAAACTAAAGTTCGACCTTCATATAAATTACTGTATCAAAAATACTTACCAAAAGCTTGGCTTACTATACTGTAAGAAAAATCTCACACCAGAGGCAAGACAGTTACTCTCCTACCCTGTCTCTTCTATGGCTCCCAAATCCTCAGTAACCTACAGGCAGCACTACTGAATAAGATGGAAAATAAATATCACAAAATAGCTATATTTGCTGCCTACACTGAACCTAAATCCCACCACTGCCTGGCCTTGAAAACACTTACCTGGCATAAGTTCCCCAATCAACTTTTTTTCTATCAACTTAATATTATCCACTCCATCCTCTACAAACACTCCTTCTGCCCTAACATTTCCAGCATCTTAAATTACTACCTCCCAACCTGAAATCTTAGAGGCACCAGACAAAACCTCCTGGACATCTACAAACCTAAAATATCAAGTGGTGAAACCCTCTCCAACTATCTTCCCACTGTCCACTGGAATAAGCTACCTTTAACAGTCAGATCTATCACAGTCCCACCCATTTAAAATTGCCCTAAAAGTCTACTTTACAAATACCTGGACTTGCTCCTGTATACAACCACTGTGAAATTAATCATCTGACCCCCTTTGCATACAGCCCCTTCTCAATTTATACGGAATTCTAGCCACAAAACTCTAACTCCTAATACCTTTTTTCACTAAATGTCTCCACTACTCATATTTACCTCCCTCCCTTCCTTTCCCACGTTGCTTACTCATTGCTTGTAAGAATTAAGATTTGATATACCGCACTTTCTGGACTCTTATCTTAAACTCTGAGTTAATTGTCATTACTTCCCCTCTAAATGGGGAAGTCCTTTCATATTGGAGATTTATGAATGACTTTAACATATTGTTTTATTGCCTTTTTTGTAAATAACACCTTTTAAACTCTCATGCTACAAGTGGGAACCCAAGCATTATAATGCCTGTTTATATTACCTCATGTATACTGTACTGTTTGTAAACATTTTTATGGTGTATGTATTAGTTTGTGGAGCTTTTCTCCCTGGACCTCTGATGAAAAAGGGCACAAACTCAGTCAGACATTCCTGGTCAACAAATGTCAAATAAATAAATAAGTAAATGTAACCTTCAAATTTGATTTATATAGGGGTATTTTATTGACTGCCTCTGTCCAAGAAAGCCATAGGTGCCAGACCAGGGGTGAATTTCTGACAACCCATCCACTGGTTCAAGTTACACTTAAATAAGGATAGGGAAGAACTCAGCTTTACATGGATGGGGAGCCTGTTCCAGAGAATGGGAATTCTCTGAGAAACATATCTGTCTGTCCAACGTGTCTTACTTATGTCACAAGCAACATTTTGATATTTTAATCTAGTAGTTCTTATGCTGTTTGTTTTGTAGATGAGCAAAAGGTTCAGCAAAACAGGGACGGGGATGCTTTGTATGCAGACAGAGATCACCTCTCAGAAGTCTGTATGATACTGTGTAAAGTGACAGCATTGAGATGATCAGTGCAGGACATTGTGTTTACACCCTATATTCTTTTTGTAAGGAACCTTTGTGGATATTCCATTTGCTGCATGCGTCTGGACAGGTACATACTGAAGGGGGCATTTTACTTTCTTGTAGGTCCAATGAGAAGCGAGTACACAGAAGGATTTTCTTACTACCTTGGACACATGTTGGTTGAAGGTTAGGTTACTATCTATACGAGTTCCCAGATCCCTGACTAGTGATTACATTTTTAGGGGTCTTTTATTGATGATGTAGTTACTTGGGTGGCTGACTTCTTAAAAGTTACTGTAATGCATTTCTTGGTATTGAGTTTTAAGCCAAGGTTTTGGCATCAACTGTTTGTCTGTGCAGGGCCGGCCTTAGCCGAAATAGTGCCCTAGGCGAAGTAGTGCTCCGGCGCCCCTTAAGCTCCACCCTCACCGCACTCATGAAACACCCCTATTTGAGCCACACCCACTGGGCCATTCCCCAAGAAAGCCACTCCCGTGATTTCCTTAAATTATTTAAATGCATAGGAAGAAAAAGATACCTTGCAATGTAGTTAAACTGCAGCTACCTTTGCATATGTATTTTCTACTTGAAATACCAGAGCCAGATCATGGTCAAATAGGGTTCTAGGAAGGGTAATAGACCACCATCCCAGAGCAGCCCCTCCTGCAGCAAACTCCAGCAGCAGCCCCCTCCTCAGCCATTCCAGTATTCCATTACTTGATTATCTCACCAGTTACTTCACATATATTCTATTATTTGCTTCTACAATTATTACATATATTGAAATAGCACAAACACAGATAGCCATTTGCTAAACAATACAGTCTCACAATGAAAACAGACTTAGCATGAGCAGTAAACTTGTCTGCCCTTGAAACTCATATTCATTGAAATAGCAAAACTCACTTTCATTGAAACAGCAGGAAAACCCACATCAAAAGTTATACAAGGCATAAACCAAAAACCTGAGATAAGATCATGTATATTTTGTGAACTTGGACAGTTGAGAATCAAGCCACTCACCAATCTCTTCCTTGTCTCTTACACACATACATACATACATATACAGTCTCCCCTGTCCAACACACACACACACACACACACACACACACACACACACACACACACACACACACACACACACACACACACACACACACACACACACACACAATCTTCTAGCTCAAGAATAAGTGGACAAAAATCCATTATTATGGAAATTTTAACTAATCCTCTTAAACACTGAAAAGGTTATAATAATAGATTTAACATTAACATTAACATTAATGTGCATTTTCTGAAGGACATCAATTGTCTGTCATTTAGCAACTGCAGCCTACAAAGATTTGTCAGAAAACCTCACATTTTATGAGAAACAGAGGCAAAACGTGGAAAGTTAAGGCACACACCAATCTGTTTCTCTCACTCTCTCTCATTCACTTGTGCATATAGTCTGACCAGTTATGCACACATGAATACACTCACAAACCACGTGAATTGCACATACCTGCTTGTACCAGAACAGATCCTGAAGATCTGTTTTTTTCCTGCAGTCTGACTATTTGGGTTACATATTTGACAAACCACATCATACAACACACACAAAAAAAATCTCAACCCTCTTTACTTACTGTAAAACTAAAAGTAATAAAAATGCAAGAGAAAACTTCTTTCATTACAATGATGATAAAATGAGCCTTTGATATCTTTCAGACTAGTAACTCAGCTACTTAGCTAGTTATCATGTAGAAGCACATGTTTCTGTCTGACCTGCTGACTTTTAGCCACTCGCTAGGAGATGTGAAACAGAGTGGGAGCCCAACATGACTTTATGAGTCTGTATGTTTGTGACTTTTATCCATTGCCTTTTTTTTTTTTGGCAAACTATTTTCTGTTGCTTCTCCCTGACCTATCAAGTCTAATTTGAATTATCACCTCTTTGTGTGGGATTTTATTTTGTCTGATTGGAATTGGGAAGTCCTGAGCTGATTGCCATCTTATGAATGTTGAAAATGAAATGGGCAGTGGCTATATTTACATGGCGATGGGTTTTGAATCTAATCAATTAAAAGAACAGAACCATCCAGGAATGTACATTTTAATATACTCATATACATACCTCTGCCACAGTCGCCTAGTTCGCCTATGCCTAAGGCTGGCCGTGAGTAGAACAGAAAACTACCTATGGTCGAGTGTACTTAATATGCTGTGTGTGTGTGTGTGTGTGTGTGTGTGTGTGTGTGTGTGTGTGTGTGTGTGTATATGTGTGTGTGTGTGTGTGTTTGCGTATAAAAATGCTACACATGAAAATATCAGCCAGCTGTTTTGTTTTTTTTCTTGGGGGGGGCTGACCTAACGAAATGGTTTAATCGAATAAATGTAACATCTGCATTTTAATGAGTACTAGGCTTGTCGACTAGAATAATTTTACTGTAAGGAGCCCATTGAATTTCCTTCTAGGCGTTGGTGCTTGTCATTGTCAGTCCACAGTGTTTTAATAGTTTACTCTCGATTTATAAATTACTAGATGTGTTAACGAAGTTAGACAAGTGGCATAATTCTTAATAAGGTCTATTGACAAGAAGTGCATGCAAACAGTATACAGTCCCTAAACGCTAAGCTTTCCTGACTAGTGTTTCTGCTCCCTGTAAACGTGTGTTACCTGATGGTATTATATTTAGCATTTTTTAATCTTTTTAGCAACATCGACTAGTTAAGTGTCACTATAAGAAACAATGCATGTGCTATTTTCAGTGGGAAGCAGCTATCTTCGTAAGACCACTGAAATGCATTCAAAATGCCCATCTTCCTTTTGCAGACGGGCTGGTTTTCTGACTGCAGTGCAGATGAGAGGATGCAGAAGTTTCCTCGAGTGACCTTTTAACACTGGTTGAGATTACAAACACCACACACACACACACACAATCTCTCTTTCTCTTGCATACAGAAACAAACAGTTTGAATTACACACGCATACACTTACTCACCTTCTTTCTAAATCAAACTGCCACATGGACTTAGCCCCCCACTTCATGGAACTGCTAGCTTAAAATTTGCGCGTGACTGAAAATTGGATTTACTTCCAAGCTGGCTTAAGCACACATGATTCTCATTAAAGGAGAAGACGCTAATAGCGCAATCGACCTGCTGCACCTGTAAAAGTGGGAGGGCGCTCACCCCACATGGTTCCGACGCCCTTGTATTTTTTTTTTTTTTTAATTAGTTAAGTTAGTGCATTCTTTCTTCCCGCCACCTGCTGCAGGCACTGGGAAGAAAGAATGCACTAATTAAACTAATTAAAATAAAAAAATAAATAAGCCAAAATTGTGCCTTTTACAAGGCCGGCCTGTACGGCGCCCTAGATGGTCGCCTAGTTCGCCTATGCCTAAGGCCGGCCATGTGTCTGTGTTAGACCTTTCTGAAGGGTGTTCTCATCTTGGGGGGATTCAGTGACTGATTTCAGTTTGCAATCATCTGCAAAATTAGCCAGAGGTCTTAGACATTGACTTTGACATCAGAAAAGCTGATGCCAAAGAGGAGTGTGCCTAACATAGAGCCTTGGGGAACTCCACTGGTGACTTGCCTTTTTTGGAGGTGGCCTCACTGATTCTAACCTCCTGAGTCCTATCAATGACCCAGCTGGCTATCCAGTGTGTTATGAATGGGTTTGTACTTAGTTCTGTAGGTTTGTTGACAATGGCCAAATGGGGTATTGTATCAAATACTTTAGCCAGATCTAGGTAGGCAGTATGCACCATTTTCTTCTCCTCCATTGCCTTAGTGACCTTTTCAAAGAAATTCTCCAGCTTCATTAAGCATGACCTTCCTTTGATAAAGCCAGACTGGGATGGATATGGTATCTGGAGGTCTCTTATGTCCTTGCCGATAATTTCCATGATAGTTCTTACCATGGCTTTGGAAATAAGGCTAGTCAAACTAATTGGTCTGTAGTTTCCAAGATCTGTTGAAGGTCCTCCCTTATGAAGGAGAATGACAATTACAGTCCTCTATTCATGTGGCACTTTTAAGACTGTAGTTAAGCAACAACTCCAGAGGTCCTGGTAAGTCATATTTTAGACTGTTCAGGAGGTACTGAGGGCCGTTATTGGGGCCCACTGAAACTGTGTTCTTGGCGAGTGCAGCCAGTACATGCTCCCTAGTTATAATTGGAGAGGTTATGTTTGAGGGTATTTTTTTAGGGTATGGCTGGGGTGAGAGGGAGATAAAGTTGGAAATTAATTTATTTACAAACAAGGTCGCTATATCACCAGATTGAGTGAATGTGGCACCATTCACCATCAGTCCAGCACATTACTGTGTGCTGCCCTTGAGGTTTCTGATGTAGTTGAAGAAGGCCTTATGGTTATCTTTCACCTGGGAGGTCATCTTAGCCTCAAAACGGGCTTGATGAGAGGGTTTATATCTTAATGAGAATTACTCTTCCTGATGTTTGCCATAATTTTTTCATTTTGTTGTATATTCTGTTTAATTTGGGATGCCACTAGGGTGGATTGTTTCTTGGGATAGTCCTGGGCTTACTTCAGGTTGGTGCAGCAACCTCTATGTATTCATTAACATGGCTGTAAAGAGTTTCTGAGAAAAATTCAGCATAGGCTGCTAATCTTTCAGGGTTTGGGGGGGCAATGAATTTTGGCAAACCAACACTTAAAAGGCAATTTACTTTGGAATAGTTCCGAACTGTTACTGGTTTTAATGGTATTACTGAAGTTGATTTTGATGTCAAGAGAGACAGCTTTATGGTCGGACCTTAGCATTGAGGGCAAGACATTAGAGGGGGTTGGGGTGCAGCATTCTTCCATATCTGTGAGCACGAGGTGCAGTACGTTAGAGCCTCTAGTGGGAGTATTCACTGTTTGGTCAAGGGTGTTTGTATTTCTGAAGCCCAGGAATCTCTGTACCTGTAAATTTGAGGCTATGTAGGATTCCCAGTCTAAAGAGGGGTAATTAAAGTCTCCCATGTATAGGGTGTTAGGTTGGATGGTAAGTGTTCCCGTTAGGTTTAAGCATGCATTGTGAGCTTCTTGGGATGTGGATGGTGACCTATAGCTGGCTAGGATATAGCATGGGATTTTTCTGTGGTGATCTGCACATGGAGGAACTCCAGCTCATCATCCTGTTTGATCACCAAAGAGGTATGCTTGTCATTGATGTATATTGAGACACCACCACCTTTAGCCCTTGTATGTAGAGCTACTTGGCCAAAAGTGTGGAAGGCACTGAAACCTTGCACTGCTGGGGTAATCTTTTCCGCTTTAAACTGTGCCTTGGTAAATGCACAGATAACTATATTCTTGAGTGTGAGGAGGGATTGGGGGAAGTGTATTTTTTATTTAGGCTCCTGGCATTGAGCAGTAACACCCTGAGATTCAGTTGAGTTGATGTTGCTATGTCAGTAGGTTTGTCAATTTGGCATTGCCAAAAAGGCACTATGGTAGTGGGTACAGATTTAGCCACTGTTCTAATGCCTAGAGGGGAAGGTACAGACTATCAATGGCAAGACAAATTGGGCTGTTAGCCATGTTCCCCCAAGCTGACAAATACTGATCACATTAAAATGACACCAGAAAGACAGTTATTGAAATCAATAATTTTTTACTCATATTGTGGCATCATACTCACTGATAGTAATATGCTGCACAATGCTAGGCTCATACCTGCCTGAGACATGTAGAAAGCTCCTTAATGTCTCTCCTCCTGTAGTCCAGGGATATACATCTCAGGTCATTTACACCTAAATGGACTATGATGGAATTATACTGGGACATGTGGAGTAAGGAATTGAGTGCATTCATGATTTGGCAGATCCTGGCTTCAGATAAGCAACAGTTATCGTCTCTTTGTTCAGCCAGGTTAGAGAGACATCTGTTTATCTTACAGTGAAATCCCTTATGATGATACTCCTGGGAAGTGTGTTCACTTACTTTAGGGGCTTATTATTTGTAGTTCCACTAAGAGTGACATTGTGTGTGGTGTTAAGTCTTGTTTTTTATGGGTGCCTTTTGGCTTGCTGAGGCATAGCTTTGACAACAGGCGGTCTAGGTGATCTTTGTTGTTTAGGATGATTGCTTTTAAGTGCCTCAGCATACGTTAGTCTATGTGTATGTTGTGCTATGTGAGATGGGTGTTCTGAGCCTGGTTTCAACAATCTGATGTGTGCTTATATGTGAGAGTTTAGCTTCCAGTATCATTGTGCTTCTATAAGCATTAATTGGTTGTCAGTAAACACAAGACAGTTGCTACATTGTCTCAAGATGCCCATGTGCACCAAGGTGGCTACAAAGAAGTTAGGAATTAGCATATCTTTAGTGTTCAGTTCTCTGAATGGTGAGCTACAAGGGGGTGGTGTGTATTGGGGTTAGGAGGCTATTAAGGGTATTTTGTTGGTACAGATTAATAAAGGTGCTTTATTGGGGTAGATGATGCTAATCAGTACTAAATTCTACTTACTTTAATGTTTACACAATACTGAATTCTACATAATCTATTGGTATTGTCTCTGGAAGCACAACTAGCTGCTCTAAGCTTGTCGGCATGCAAGGTATTCACTGTATATTGATGCTTTAAAGGGCACAGTTTTATGCACCATTTTACAGGGAAAATTGCTTTCTAGGTGTTTGCTACTGTACAGGGCACTGCTAATCACTGCAAATCTGAAAACTATATATCAGCACCAGACTGTGCAAAAGTTTACCAGTAACAGTATTTATGGAAAAAATGCGGTAATAAATGACTAAAGCACAAATATGGCAGTAGTACACAGTCCTGTCACAACTGTGAATTAAACTACAAGTCTATGGTCCAGCAGGGTTTAAAATACAAACAGCTTTTACGAGTAATTCTAATTATGTATATAGAGGTGCAGAATAATGCACAATCATCCCACAACTGCAGATACGCAAATTAAAGTACAAGTCTAAGGTCCCAGAACAATCTGAAAACTTTTTGGCTGAAACATGGAAAAAAAAGCAGAAAGTACAATGTGCTGTCACCACACAAGTCACTGTAAGTGCAACTTAACTGCTCAAGCAGAAGTAAAATAATTGTCTTTCATTTTTGATGAAAAGCTAGTTACTTACAGTTCCACACCTCTCCAAGTCTTACCTAAAAGACCCAGGGTTAGTGTAGCTCTGTACTGGAGATAGTAGGCTAGCTGGAGAGGCATCCAATCAAATAAAGTCAATATTGGAGCTCTTTCAGAAAGTTTAGCTTAATGTATTAGAAGAGAATGCAGCTGACGTAGAATGCAATTTTAAGCAGGTAAATGATAGGCAAAATATAAAAGCACTGAAGCACTAACTAGATCACATAACACTTCTCTCACTACTGAACATCTACAACAGTTTAAGGTACCACACTATGCAAAACTTTACCATCAGACTATTTATGGAAAAATGCAGTAATAAAAAAGGCTCAAATCTGACAGTAGTACATTGTCCTGCTACAACTGTAAATTAAACTGCAAGACTGCAGCCCAGCAGGGTTTAAAATACAAACAGCTTTAACAGGTAATTCTACTTGTGAAAATAAAAATGTGGAATAATGTAGAAACACAGTCTTCTCACAACTGCAAATCTCCAAATTAAAATACAATACTAAGGTCCCAGAACAAACTAAAAAAATAATGCAAATGGATTTTTTTTGGCTAAAACATGGAAAAAAGCAGAAAAGTACAAAGTAGTATCATCACACAGGTCACCCTGAGTGCAATTCAGATATTTAAGTAAAACTGAAATTTCTTTCCTTTTTGATGAAAAGCTAGTTACTCACAGTTCCACACCTTTCCAAGTCTTGATGTACCATCATTGTGAGTTTTACAAATAGAAGTAATGTTCATAGTATTATCCATCTTGTACATCACTTCTTTCTTGTTGGCAGCGATTATTGCTAATAATTGTCCAGTTGCCATTTTCACCACAATGCTGCTGTGTAAAATTATAGCTCACTGGCCTGTTATATTATTTACTGCTCCAGCTACTTGACTCTCACCTTTGTTTCCATTATGAAAGCTAATTTGTCTGGCATATTATATTATTTCCACTTACTCTTCATATCTAAATCACTAGTCTTTCTTTCTGCAGTAACCTAGTCTTGAACATGATGAATATCTCTGCATTTTCTTCCTTAGATCTCTTTCTATTTCTTGCTCATCAGTTTCATTGCTCCTTCCACTTCCAGAAAAATGTTTATAAACTCAAGGAAAAGAAAATCTGAAAAAATGCAGGGCAGACCATCTTGAAGTACCACATCTTCATCCTGCAAAGTTGTGTAACTTAATGAATTTCTCCCATTTTCTATGGGTCTCCATTCTGTAGTCTTGCTCAATAAAGACATTAGCCTCAAAACAGGCATGGCTTTCCCCTGGTTTCCAAAGAATCATTAGTAAACATTCCATCAGCATGTATGTGCTGAATCTAATAATGAACTGTTTTGGATGCTTCATATTTTCTGGGGTGCATTGTATAAAAATTTGGTGTGCTCTTTCTACCACTGTCTCCTGTTGTTGTTGGCTCATCCATTCAGCCAGCACCCACTTAACTAACTTATTTGGTTCTCTACCCTCTATCTTCTCTGGCACACCTATTAGCCTTATATTTTTGCAGTGTGTTCTGTCTTCTAATTCCACCAGCCAGCTCTCTAGCTGTTCTAGTATTGTTTGATTATCCACTGTATTGTTTGATTATCCACTATGTGAGTACTTTGCTGCCTAGCATCTTGCTGAAGATCAGTTATAGCATCTGAGTGAATGGACAGAATGCCACCAACTTTTCAAATGTTTTTTTTTTCTGTTTGGGTAATATAGCATCAGTTTCCTGAAATGTTCTCATGATTTAAGCTGGAGAAACCTTATTTGTTACAGTATCCATGCTTGTGTGAGAGTTGGAAGTGCCTTCTACTGCTGTTGCTCCACTGTGGCTTATCCTGTCCGTGATGGTAGTTTCTTTTTATTTTTTTTCTTTCTTTAGTTATTTATTGCTTTTTGTTGACCATGTTATTCCTACTAGGCTACTAACATCTTTATAGGGGAGACCTGAGGTGGTATTTATACTACTAGGGGAAATTTGGCCAGAGAACTTCCCCTACTCATCATTTTGTACTTGTGACCAGTCTAGCATGAGCATGTGCATGCATTCTGATTCTGGTGCAGTGGTGGGTGGGAGGATGGTGCACAAGATGAAAGTGATGTCTGTTGGAGCAGTAGCGAATGCCAGCTCTATCGCAGAAGTAAGAAATAATTTGGAAGATTCAGAGATTGTGTTTCAAAAAGAATGATTCAAATTGATGGATGGTGTAGAGAAAATGGATTGTACTATTACACCCCTCCAGTTGGGAGAGTTTTGTAATGATATACTTCATGAAATGATAGTACAAAGTGTGACAGAAAACAGTGTCTCCCGGAGAGACATAATGGAAAAAAATTCAGGGAGATGAAGCTGAAAATATTCTGGAGTAGAAATAATCATCTAAAAGAAAAACATAGGCAGGGACAGTTGATAGTCAGAGTAGAGAGCAGACAGAGAAGAAAAAAGAAGAAATTAAAAGAAGATATGCTGTAAGGATCCAAAGAAGTATAGAAATTGACAGATATGAGGTATGGGACATAGTTATTTTTCTACAGGGTATTAAAACACACAAGGTAAGAGCTATTGTTTTGATAAATAAAGAGACATTCTGTGACATTATTTTTGAGACTGCACAAAGTATGGACAGATTTTTGTGTAGATATGAAAAAAAAACAGAATGATAACCCATGGAACGAATACATAGTTAAAGCAATTTTTCAAGAAATAAAAAAGAAAATGCACATACAGTGCAGAACAGAAGTTGTAAGAGAAACTTAAAATTAAAGAGTTTTTGTAAAGAAGTGGTGTATGTTTGTAAAGTGTTTTTCTAAAGTGTTTGATTATAGGGGTCTATGGACTGGAGCATGGGATTGCACTGTTGTTTTGAAAATTGAAAATGGAAAAAATCCTACATATCCCAGATATTATGTATGTTGAAGGTAATAAAGGTGTGGTAGAATATTCGGGACAACCAAGAACATTTTTTTTTTTTGTAGTAGATAAAGGCATTTAGTGAGCAACTGTGATAAAAAGAAATGTTACATACATGGTAAAACTGGGCATGATGTGAAAACATGAGCACGAATGTTATAGATGTAAAAAAAAAAAAGGACACATGGATGAATTGTGAAAAAAAAATTAAACAGATAGTTCAGATAAAGGAATATAATTTAGAAAAAAAAAATATGGTACCTAAAAAAGAGGAAGAGGATGAAATAGAAATATATTCAGAGGTCACTGATGAAGCGGGCATAAGTTGGAAAGTGGTACAAGTAAAATATACTGGTAAAAGACAGAAGAATAAAAGAGAAAAGGAAAGGTAATGGATGAAGCATAACTGCATAATAACAGAATGATTCCTACTAATCTAAGGAATAGAGAAACCAATAACTAAAAGATTCTTTCAGCAAATGTCAATAGTATAAAAATATAAATAGGAAGGATAACTATTCTAGAATGGTGTAAAGAATATGATGTAGACATAATTGTTTTGGAAGACACAAGTTTTTTTTTAACAAAAGAAGAAATATATCAAACTGAGGGAATATGGAATGGAAAATAATTTGGAACTTTGGCAATGAGTATTGCTCATGTATAGTAATCTTATGTAGAAACATAATGAAAATTATTGATATTACATTAGTTATGATGGGGAGACTCACTACTATAGATTTAAGGGTGGCAGTGAGAAGTCTATAGACTTATAGCAATATATCCACATACCTCTTATAAAGAAAGAAAAACTTATTTCAACAATTGTTAGATTATATAGTAGTAAATAAAAACATTATAATAACAGGAGATTTTAATTGCAATTTAAGGGTAGAAAAGAAAGAAGAATAAAAAAGATTTAAGGAAAATGTTATAAAACTGGTAACTAGTAATGTGGTATATAAAACATGGATGCATAGAAGAGGCATATTAAAATCTGAAACTGACAACATTCTAATATCTGAAAGTATAAATATAAAGGAATGAGGTTCGGTTGTAGCAGGATTTACAATCTAGCTACATGGATGAAAATAAATGAAAATTAAGAATACATTGAAGTAGGTATGGGTATCAAATGAATAAATGAAAAAGAATGAAATGAAAAAGGAAATGATTTGATAATGCAGTTATGGAGAGCACATTACCATGAGAGAGAGAGAGAGAGTTTTATAACAACTGGTCAGAATGGTGTAATATTTTCAAAAGAAAATATAAAAATGTTTTTTTCCCATGGCAAAATAAAACAAGACATATGGGAAAGTAAGAATATACTAAAATATATGAAGATATGTTTGAAAACTTAGAAAGAAATAAGCAACAATATTATGATAGAGGAAAATTATATAAAAGAAATTATGAGAAAAATAAAGATTTACATACACATGGGTACTTATTACAAGGCAAAAAGGAAAAAAAAAAAAGAAGCAGCTTATTTAAGTAAAATAAATGAGGAGAATAGCATAATGAGAGAAAAAATAAGGAAAAGCCAACCTCAAATTATGAGAATTATAATAAATTATGTAGAAGAAATGTTTAAAACAACAAGGAGAGAACATAATAAAACATGGAAAATAAAATTTTGGAACAAGTAAAGACATTGAAAAAGAAATTACTTTGAAATGAAATGAAATGAAATGGAGTTGGGAGGGTACACGGTGCAGGGTTTGAGTCTCACAAGGGATAACTGGCTAGGCTTAAAATGGCTCTCAAGGGCAGTTAGCTTAGTACTAATCTATGAACCTATGAAATAGTTAAACATAAAATAAGCTGCAGGTCTGGATGGAATTGGAGTTGAAATGTACAAAAACTCTATAAAAAAGTTTGGCAGAAAAATATATGTCTTAAATTAATGGTTAAATTATGGTTTCAAGCACAACACAATATGTAGTGGAATTTTTAAATTTATATGAAAAATAGAGAGAAAGAAAATTTTAAAAACAGAAGACTGATAATTTTAAGTAATACAGATTACAAGCTGTTTATAAAAATAATTCAAAAAACTTGAAAATAAGATTAATTCTATTATGGAAGAGAGTTTGTATGGCATAAAAGGAAAATGCTGTCAAGAATTGTTAATGATAATAAGAGAAATGGTTGATAGTATTTTAGAAAGAAAGGAAAGTTTGAAACTTATATCAGGTTTTATTAATAAAGCATTTGTTTTGATTGAACATGATATGCTATGGGATGTAATGAAAGGCTATAATTTTAACATCAAAATTAGACACATTTATATGACAACTTACAGATACAATAAAATAAGGATTTTGGTAGATGGATGATTAAATAAAGAAATTAAGATGTGCAAAGGATGTCCTATGAGTAGCATTTTATTTGCTGTAGTCATGAATGTTGTAGTTAGGGAAGGTAACACAAAAATGAATAATATAAATGTATTATTGATAAGGATATAGAAATTCTGGTGTTAATAACATATACAGATGATATGGTTCTAATAATCAAAAACAGCATAGGGATGAGAGAAGCTCTATTTTGTGTAGTTGACTGTTTAAAAGGAATATGGTTGAAGTTAAATAAAGATAAAAGTAAAGATATGACTGCTAGAGAAATAATAGCAGATATTCAACTTACAACAAATGATTTTAATGTTCTGGGTATAAGCTTTGTAAATAATTATATAGTGTAATATGGGAAATATTAAAATAATTTAGAGACATCTGTAGGTTATGGAAAACATACAGACTGGCTTACAAGAAAAAGATTAATTTGACAAATTCAGTATCAAGGAGTAAAATTGTATATCTATCAAGTGTATTTATGATTCCAATAATGTATGAAAAGCAGTTGTTAGAAATATTTTTTCATTCATTTAGTGTTCAAGATTAAATCCATTTAAAAGAGGAAGTTTATACATGTGCAAAAAAGGAGGATTAGGTTTGTTAAATTCAGTTGTTTATTCAACATATATGACCTTATATAAAGTATTGCAGTGGATGACTGAAAAAATGAAAAATTAGTTTAAAAAGTATTCAAATACAAATATGAAGAAATTTGAAAAGCAATAAAGGAATGAGAAAAGATTTCAAGCGAGAAATAGAGAATTATCAACAAAATATAAAAATGTGGAAAATAAAAATTGATGAAACAGAAGATAATCTAAAGACATGGTATAAAAATATAATAAGATGTTATTATTTTATTAACCCATGGGAGAATGTCACAAGAAATGATTAAAGAAGTTAAAGAAAGAAATGAATGGTGTAGTAAAAATGTAGAATGTCAAGATTTCCTATACAGATTAGAAACAAACAACAAAAAATACCAGCTAAAGTAATATGCTGTATAAAACGAAAAGTGGAATAATATGTTAGTATTGTCCTGAAGAAAAAAACACTGAACATGTTTTCTTGAAATGCAAGAGATTAAAGAAATTGTGGGATCCCATTATGTGATGCGAATTTTTTTGAATATTTTAAAGATAATAATGAGAGAAATATGGAGATGATGGAATATGGATATTATAAAAATACAAATAAAGAATCAAAAAGAAGAACTGACAAAAAGCTTTATGTAATATGAGTAATTTGGAATGAGAGAATGGATGAGATTATGTTTGATGGAAAATGGTTATTGTCAGCAATATTGAGAATGATTAGATGGTGGTTATGGAAAAAAGAGTAGAAGTCTGAGTTAAATGACAATGTATAAATAAGTTAAAAATAGAAAAAAAAACTTATGTATATTTAAAATGTGTATATAATTATTGATTCTTGTAAATAAGCACAGATAATTATATACATATAGTGTATACTTTATGTATATAAGCTATCATGTAAAAATTGACCCCTACTCTTTTCCATAGGTTCCATGGGATCTTTTACATCCACTTGATCTAGCACCAACTCAAGCAGATAGGGCCTTGGCTTAACATCTCTTTCAATGGACAGCTCAATCAGGAGTACAACACTCACTTTATGCTGCACTGCAGTGCCAGCAATTGATCTACCTGATGTGAGAACAGAACCACAGCCTTCCACACCAAAAGTGAGTATGCTAGTTTTTGCACCACTAACACTGTCTTTTTTATGAACTGCCCACTTTCTCACAGACATTTATGCTTCTTCCCAGGGATTGTCATTTTGATTTAACAAATTTGGGGGTGGAGCTCCTGAGTGATTACATTCTAAACTATTACTTTTTCCTCCAGGTTGAGCTACAAATAATTCTTAGTCCTCTGCCATAACCAGAAGTCCTCACAACTTCTCGCTTATATAAACCTTTTGAAAAATGGGGGGGGGGTCTTTCCCTTTCTAAAAATATAGTACCCCTCTCCTTCCATCTCCAGGTCAATCCTCTTGATGACTTTTTTTTATGTCCACTTTTTCCTTTTGCCTCCCCACCCCACATTTCCAGCTGTCCTATCTCCTCATTTCCAGCCATTTCATTCAGTACATAACATCTTGCTATCTTTATATTCACTTCTCCATGGTTGTACTGAGCTGTGTTCTCCTTTATTGAGTGCCAACAATATTTGCAGGCTTAAACAAGCACACGCACACCTCCAAATTATGAAAAAAGACTGAAGTGATTGGTAATTTACACTACAGAGTTTACATTTGCAGAAAAACACAGACGTTTTGTTACACTTTATAAATGTACAGACAGCCCAAAAGTTTATGGGCATGTCTTTGCAGCCTTTCACTTTCATGTATTCAGCATCATTAACTGGTGCAGAGCATATTTACATAAAGGTGCAGCTGCAGTCTTTGCTGATTGCTCTTGTGCATATACAAACTCTTTGACTATGAATACCACCCATAATCTGTAGATAGGACTGTGTTAGTTAATATTTAATGCATATTTTATGTGTCTGTGATCTGAAATCCAGAAGGCATTCTAATATTTGGGGAAGTCATTACATTTCATGTCTCCTACTTCAAGAACACAGCATAAAAGCCAGAGTTCTAGCAAGGAGGGACGTATCAATGTAAACTGATAATGTAATCATAAATGCAAGCTTATTCATGAATCTTTATAACCGATGCACTACTACATCTGCAAGTTAAGAAATCATGTACTTTGGGGTTGTACAGATGGAAGTTATTAACATTCTTGCTTGTCTTTTATTTAGGAAGCAGGAATCACACCCCTTCCCAAATGAATGCAAAAGTTTGACAGAAATATTACATACAGGTAATATAACTACCAAATGCTATACAGTTATTTCAAAGATTATGTAATTCACACATTAACTGCAATGTATAAACTAAAACATTTTTGATGATGCTTCTTTTTTGAATGTGAGTTCAGCCAGTCATATTATGTGACTCCTATGCAGAAAATTCAGTATTCTGCATAATAAGATCCTTTACTATTCAGAAATATTTAGTTTAAAAAACAGAAATTGCACAATTATATGTGCTTATTAAAATGTACTACTACTAGTTCAAAAACTATAGGAGACTCTTATTTTCATTAACTGAGCTAATCTTTGATGATTTTGTGCTGAACATCGAGGGTGACTAGTCTAGAAAATAATTGCATAGTATCTATTTAAAAAGCAGTTAATATGGTTGCCAAGTTTTTCCTGCTTTTATATGTGGGACAAGGGAAAAGCTTTTAGACCAAGTTTTACTTGGTCCGTCTTTTAAGACAGACGATTATCTGTTTAGTGCTTTGGTTCACATTTCACTTGCAACACTCGGTCTCATTTTGTTATGTGATGTTAACAATGTCCTCTTTGTTTCATAACTGTACCTCATTTCTTGCTAATAGACTTTAATCCCTATCAGAGTTTCACCTTTGCAGCCATGAGGTCATGGTTGATATTGATTGGGAAAGGAAATCTCGATAGTCACCACTGACAGACTGCTGATAATGCTGTTGTTGGCAGCAATAAATTCTGAGTCTCCAAATGAAAGCTAGTCTGTGAGCCAGGAATGAACTTTTTCAATAGCTTCTGGCCTCATTCACAGATATTTTCCCATGCTCATTCTACGCGACCTCTGAAGTATTAGATACACCTAAGACATTATCTGACTTTGTTTATTCAGGCATCTAAACAGCCTTACAGTGCATCTGTCTGAGGCAGGCAAAAATTTGCATGTCTCACCTGTCAGAGTGTTTTCTTGTGCCATTCTGCCATGAAGTGCGGCACTCATAACTAAAGTGTTTTTTGAACAATGGACTCATTAAGCTTACTTGACTGAGTTTTCTTGTTTACCAACAAACTGTCATTCTTTGTGGTGGCAGGCCTTACTCAGACCATTTAGAAACGCCTTATTTTCTTCCCTGTTGTGCTAGACAACAACTATCTGCAAAGCAGCAATGCAATGAACTATTACTTTTCCTCAATGCAAAACACAAATTATATTAATTTAAATGAAGCTGTTTTGTTAATAATCTGCAAAGAATCTTGCACAGAATTTTCTTGTGGAATTATTTTACAAGTTAGCCAGATTCTGTTAGTTTAATTACATCTCTGAAAATTCAACACCTGTATCATGAACAGCACACCATTTATCTGAAATGTATACATCTGCACTGAGAAAGAGTGCTGTGTGCCAGCCACAGGCTATGCAGTCAGGTTATTATACATTGGGTCTTGCCCAGAGCTTCGGAAGACAGCTCCTCTGTGCTATTTTTCAGTCATGAATAGCAATATAAGTGTCTTAGAATTGTTGCAGTTAGTCTAAGCTTAATATGCCAACAAAGAAATTAAAATCACAACTTTCATCCAATTAATACCTTGCCTTCCTGATCAACACAAGCATTTGACCATATTAACCCCCCCCCAAAAAAAAAAAAAAAAAAAAGAAGAAGAAGAAGAAGAAAGCAGTGATATATTAATGGAAAATATCCTTTGTAGTCCCACTTCACAAAGGAGGCAGCTTTACTGAATTATCCGGTTATAGGCCAGTAGCTATACTATCTCCAATCACAAAGATTATGGAAAAATGTATTCATAGACAACTGATGCACCACCTAATCCAGAATCACTTTATGGCAGACACCCAGCATGGCTTCCGACCTCACCACAGCACTACTTCAGCCCTCCTAGCCTTTAGCAACACCATAAACCATAATCACAACAATAATTATATATCCTCAGCCCTCATCTTGGATCGTTCCAAGGCATTCGACTTGGTTGATCACCAGCTTTTAATCCATACCCTGCAAACATTCTGTCTAGATACTAAAGCCCTTCAATGGTTTCAATCCTACCTGAATGGTAGACAGCAGGCTGTCCTTTGGCAAAACAAACTGTCTAACCTCCTACCTAACACTCTTGGAATACCACAAGGCTCTATACTAGGGCCCCTGCTGTTCTCCTTCTTCATTAACGACCTTTATGCTGTCATCCCAAACGTCAGCTGTATCCAATATGCTGATGACGCTACCCTGATTTGCTCGGCCATATCTTCAACAGAGTTATGGTCAGCTACCCAGACCACCTTTAATACAATAGAAAACTGGCTTTCTGAATGTCATCTGATCCTAAATCCCAAAAAAACTAAAATGCTGTTTTTCTCACCAACACATAGGTCTACTGCATTCACCTTTACCATAAATGCAAATGATGGCACACTAGTCTCCCCTGACCTCTCTACAAAACTATTAAGTGTCATTATAGATAATAATCTAAAATTCGACCTACATGTTAACCAGTCTATCAAAACCATCAATAAAAAATAGGGTCACTTTACAGAATAAAAGCCTTCCTAACCCCTCCAGCTAAAATTGCCATAGCTAGCTCTCACTTTCTTTCAACTCTTCTGTATGCATCCCCTCTACTCTCTAATTTAAACAAGTCTGTCCTTAACAAACTCTCAATCTGCTACAACCACATTGCCAGGTTTGCCACTGGGCTGCCTTTTAGGACACATCATTGTATCAGTCTAAACCAGCTTGGGTGGCTTGAACTACCCAGCCTAATCCAATATAACCAACTGATTATGGCCTATAAAATCCTCTATAATCCGGACAATACTCCTGCACTTAAAAATATTATCACCCCCTATAACAATCCTAGACCGCTTCGATCCTCTAACAAACTACTAATTCAGACTTGCAAAATTAATAACACAACTGGTGACTCTCTCTTTGCAAACTCTGTAGGTAGATCCTGGAACTCTCTGCCAGCTGATATTACTTTACTTTCCACCCTAGGTCAATTTAAAACAAGACTCAAACAACTTTTGACACTTAGCTGGCTATGTCAATGTAACGAGTCTGGCTAACTCTCCTCTAGGATGAGTAAAAACTGTTAATCAGCTTAACTGTGTAACTTAATCCTGACTTACACTCGGGATTAACTCTAACCTGTGGAACGTGTTTAACTTGCTTACGTATGTAATCACTGTAAATATTCTATTTGTAATATGTAATGTTGTATCTCCTTATCTTGGAGCTTTTCTCCCAGGGCCTCTGCTGAAAATGGACATGCATCCATTTGGACTATCCCGGTCAACAAATGTAAAATAAATAAAAATAATATAAAATGAATATATATCCCTATCCTCAAAGACATTCTCCAATGGGCATCTACTAAAGTTAACTACGAAACATACATCTTAGGTGATATAAATATCGATTGGTTCAAAATCAACTCTCTCTTGCCCTCCCAAGCCATCAGCTTTTACAACTTCACTCAAACAATACACCATATAACCCGACCCAACAAAACTAACCCCCCAGGATCCTCTATTGACTGGATCCTAGTCTCCGATCCAAATAAAATCACTAATTCTGGAACAATTCCTGATACTATTAGTAACCACCTCCCAGCCATTATTCATCGCGCTACCAACTCTTCTCCTCACCAACACCAATACACTCTAACTCGTAATCTTAGTAACTTTAACTCCATAACCTTCTCAAACCTATTCAAACAAATGGACTGGCAAGACCTTAAAACCCTCCCTCTTGATGCTGCTATTGACTACTTCAACTCTATCTTCTTAGATACCCTAAACTCTCTTGCCCTGTCAGAAATAAAAGGGTAAAAATAAATACTGCTCCTTGGTTATCTAAACATACTAAACAAATTATGCATCAAAGGGACAAACTATGGAAGCTGTTCCAAAACAATAAACTGCCCAATACCTTGCTCCACTATAAACAACTATGTAACCAAGCAAAACAACAAATCACTAAGGACAAAAAATCATATTACATCAACCTCCAGTCAAATAATAACAATAACCCCAAGAAATTCTGGAATTCAATAAATTCTCTCCTTAATCCCGGCTCCAAGAATAATCCCTGTCCTGATCCAAGTAAATCTGACCTAGAACTATGCTCAGAATTTAACTCTTTCTTCATACAAACAATATCTGACCTAACCAAGACCTTCCCCAGCAATAACCCATCTGTCCCCCCATCATCTCCCTCCAGTTCCCCCAATAACCCTCCCCTCAGGTTCGAGCTCAAACCTGTCTCAACTAACTTTATAAAAAGACTTCTGTCTAAACTTAAACCCTGCTCTAATGCCCCTGACAATATTCCCTCCACTTTCCTAAAATGTGCTGCAGATGGGATAGCATTCTCAATCAGCATCATTATCAATAGATCTATTAAGGAATCTTATGTCCCCAAAATTTGGCGCTCAGCATACATTCTTCCTCTTCACAAAGGAGGCAAGAACACCAACATCCCAAATTTTTGCCCTATCGCTCTACTCTCACCAATCTCTAAAATCTTAGAAAAGTGCATCCACTACCAACTTATGCCTTTTCTAACCCAAAACCATCTTCTTACACCAACCCAACATGGCTACCGCCCTGGCCATAGTACTACTACTGCTCTACTTTCCTTCTTAGAAACTATCAATCAAGCCCGAGATTCAGGACACCTGGTCTCTACTGTTTTGCTTGATCTCTCTAAAGCTTTCAATACTGTTTCCCATAAACACCTTCTCCTTCACCTCTCAAACCTGCATCTCTCACCTAACTCTCTATCCTGGTTCTCTAGCTACTTATCAGATAGGTCTCAGGCAGTCTAAGGAAAAACTCCATCTCCTCCTTCCTACCTACCCCAACTGGTGTACCACAGGGATCCATCCTTGGACCCATGCTATTTAATATTTTCATTCATAACTTTCACATTGTTATCCCCGATGCCAAAACTATTCAATACGCAGACAATTCAACCTTAGTCTGCTCTGCCTCAAACATCTTTGAACTGCTCCTCAAAACTCAAGCTGCTTTCTCAACCACTGAAAACTGGATGCACCAAAATCACCTCTCCCTTAACGCTAACAAATCCAAAGTTCTCCTCTTCTCCCTCAGAAAGTCCTACTCCTGTGATAAAGATACTTTCAAACTCCTTAGTCACTCCAACTCCCCTAGTGAAGTGGTTTTCTCTGCCAAACTTCTCGGTGTTACAGTTGATGAATTCCTTAAGTTTGACATACATATTCAACAAAATATTAAGAAAGCCCACCAAAAACTAGGTATGCTATATAGGAACAATCACTTTCTCACCAGGCACACTTTGGCCACTACCTACCTTTTGCCCTCATTATTATATGGAGCCCCTCTCCTAACCAACCTGTCATGCTCCATCACCTCCAAACCAGAAAGCTGCTACAACAAAAATTCCACCCATCATTGCCTTTCCCTTCAATTTCTAAACTGGCTAGAACTACCAAACTACCTAAACTATCTGCAGCTCACCACAGCACACAGACTTATATTTCATCCAACTAACTGTCCTGCTCTAGCTAACATCCTTCCATCCTACGTCCCCAATAGAACTTTCAGTTCTGAACATCAAAACCTGATTGCTATCAACAAACCTAAAAGTCCAGCTGGCCAACTTCTCCTCTCTTTCACTATTGGCAAGGCTTGGAACTCTCTCCCTTCCTCTCTAAGAACAACAGCAAACTCTGAAAATTTCAAAACTCAGCTTTTCAAACATCTGTCCACTAAATGGAAATGCACCTGTCTTCACCCCACCTAAAAGCTATCCAAGAACACACCGATATCCTACATAGAGTGTATCCTAGCACTCAAAATGTCCTACGGCTATTTATCCTTGAACCCCTTTGTGCAAATATTGTAAATAGATTCACAGTTTAAAACGAGTGCATGCAAAATGTCTTCTTAACTCTCTTCTCTATGTGCATATATAATGCATTTTCCCAAATTACTTTATAAGAATAGCTTTATAATTGTATAACCCTTTAGAAAAACCTTAGTGAATTTGTTTTTGACTATTTGTAATAATGAATGTTCTTATTGTGTAAACTGGTCTCCTCAATGTATCATTTATATTTTTCATATTTTTGGAGCTTTTCTCCCTGGGCCTCCACTGAAAACGGGTCCTCGGGGCCCAGTGGACCTCCCCGGTAAACAAACTGGAAATAAATAAATATCATATTAAACAGCCTTTGCGGTGCTCTGCAGAGTTATTCCTTTCAATTCATCAATGTGGTTTTGCCATTTAATTCACTGTGTCTTAACCAACATATTGTCAGAGCATTAATGAAAACATCCAGAACTTTGGCTACATTCAATATATGGGGACCGAATGGAGAGATGATAAAGTCAGCAAGCAAAGGAGAGTAGTACTGATGGAATTTAATTCATCCTCATGTCTTGGTGAGTACCTTTATGAGGTGGACCCTGTGTTTACAAAGTTTCACCAAGTTGACACTGATCTCCCTTTTATCTAAACTTGAAGCTTGCTACAATAAAATTGCAAAATTTGCCACATTTTCTCCCAATTCTAATCACCACTACACATCATTCAGATGGCTACAGCTACCACAATGTCTCTCCTTCATACAACTCTTAATAGCCCACAACATTATATATAAACCCACTGCCTGGCCTGCTCTAACCTCCATTCTTCCTAGCTACCTTCCCCCTAGATCTCTAAGATCCAAACACAAACAACTTCTATCACTTCATAAGCCCAATAAAACTACTGGAAAATGCCTCTACTCCTATCACATCACCAAAGCCTGGAACAATTTTCCAACAAATATTAGAAGTGACTCTAATTTCCTCTCATTTAAATATGCACTGAAAGAATTTGTAAGCAAAGCATGGATCTGTTCCTGCTCTAAGTCCACTTAGTTCTATATACCTCTGCCTTGGCTACCTTTTACAAAAGCCTTTTACAACAACCTTCGCACCTCTGACTACCTCCTCAACAACCTTTGCCCCTCACTTACCCTTTCTCTGCATTCTTTTCCTCCTTCTGTTTTTATTTATACTTACATGTTGACTGTGCCTCTGTTACCCCTTGCATCTCTCCTTACTTCCCATGTTTGCTGCTTTTGCCACATACATGGATCCCCTTCTTCAGCCTCTTGTCTGCTCCTGTGCTTCCTCTTGTGCTGTCTGTCATACCTTTTTTCCTGTTCAGGTATTTAATCAGGACTG